>NW_027256880.1:733470-789440 GCF_045679555.1 Salvelinus alpinus
CTCTATTATATTATGATAGTCCAGCTAGATATACTGTCTCTATTATATTATGACAGACCAGCTAGATCTAATGTCTCTATTACATTATGGCAGACCAGCTAGATCTAATGTCTCTATTATATTATGACAGACCAGCTAGATCTACTGTCTCTATTATATAATGACAGACCAGCTAGATCTACTGCCTCTATTATATTATGACAGACCAGCTAGATCTAATGTCTCTATTATATTATGACAGACCAGCTAGATCTACAGTATCTATTATATTATGACAGACCAGCTAGATCTACTGTCTCTATTATATTATGACAGACCAGCTAGATCTAATGTCTCTATTATATTATGACAGACCAGCTAGATCTAATGTCTCTATTACATTATGACAGACCAGCTAGATCTAATGTCTCTATTATATTATGACAGACCAGCAAGATCTACTGTCTCTATTATATTATGATAGTCCAGCTAGATATACTGTCTCTATTATATTATGACAGACCAGCTAGATCTAATGTCTCTATTACATTATGACAGACCAGCTAGATCTAATGTCTCTATTACATTATGACAGACCAGCTAGATCTAATGTCTCTATTATATTATGACAGACCAGCAAGATCTACTGTCTCTATTATATTATGATAGACCAGCTAGATATACTGTCTCTATTATATTATGACAGACCAGCTAGATCTAATGTCTCTATTATATTATGACAGACCAGCTAGATCTACTGTCTCTATTTTATTATGACAGACCAGCTAGATATACTGTCTCTATTATATTATGACAGACCAGCTAGATCTAATGTCTCTATTACATTATGACAGACCAGCTAGATCTAATGTCTCTATTACATTATGACAGACCAGCTAGATCTAATGTCTCTATTATATTATGACAGACCAGCAAGATCTACTGTCTCTATTATATTATGATAGTCCAGCTAGATATACTGTCTCTATTATATTATGACAGACCAGCTAGATCTAATGTCTCTATTACATTATGGCAGACCAGCTAGATCTACTGTCTCTATTATATAATGACAGACCAGCTAGATCTACTGCCTCTATTATATTATGACAGACCAGCTAGATCTAATGTCTCTATTACATTATGACAGACCAGCTAGATCTAATGTCTCTATTATATTATGACAGACCAGCTAGATATACTGTCTCTATTATATTATGACAGACCAGCTAGATCTAATGTCTCTATTACATTATGACAGACCAGCTAGATCTACTGTCTCTATTATATAATGACAGACCAGCTAGATCTACTGCCTCTATTATATTATGACAGACCAGCTAGATCTAATGTCTCTATTATATTATGACAGACCAGCTAGATCTACTGTCTCTATTATATTATGACAGACCAGCTAGATATACTGTCTCTATTATATTATGATAGACCAGCTAGATATACTGTCTCTATTTTATTATGACAGACCAGCTAGATCTACAGTATCTATTATATTATGACAGGCCAGCTAGATCTACTGTCTCTATTATATTATGACAGACCAGCTAGATCTAATGTCTCTATTACAGTATGACAGACCAGCTAGATCTAATGTCTCTATTATATTATGACAGACAAGCTAGATCTACAGTATATATTATATTATGACAGGCCAGCTAGATCTACTGTCTCTATTATATTATGACAGACCAGCTATATCGAATGTCTCTATTACATTATGACAGACCAGCTAGATCTACTGTCTCTATTATATTATGACAGACCAGCTAGATCTAATGTCTCTATTACATTATGACAGACCAGCTAGATCTACTGTCTCTATTATACTATGACAGACCAGCTAGATATAGTGTCTCTATTTTATAATGAGAGACCAGCTAGATCTACTGCCTCTATTATATTATGACAGACCAGCTAGATCTAATGTCACTATTATATTATGACAGACCAGCTAGATCTACTGTCTCTATTATATTATGACAGACCAGCTAGATATACTGTCTCTATTATATTATGACAGACCAGCTAGATCTAATGTCTCTATTACATTATGACAGACCAGCTAGATCTAATGTCTCTATTACATTATGACAGACCAGCTAGATCTAATGTCTCAATTATATTATGACAGACCAGCAAGATCTACTGTCTCTATTATATTATGATAGTCCAGCTAGATATACTGTCTCTATTATATTATGACAGACCAGCTAGATCTAATGTCTCTATTACATTATGGCAGACCAGCTAGATCTAATGTCTCTATTATATTATGACAGACCAGCTAGATCTACTGTCTCTATTATATAATGACAGACCAGCTAGATCTACTGCCTCTATTATATTATGACAGACCAGCTAGATATACTGTCTCTATTATATTATGACAGACCAGCTAGATCTAATGTCTCTATTATATTATGACAGACCAGCTAGATATACTGTCTCTATTATATTATGACAGACCAGCTAGAACTAATGTCTCTATTTTATTATGACAGACCAGCTAGATCTACAGTATCTATTATATTATGACAGGCCAGCTAGATCTACTGTCTCTATTATATTATGACAGACCAGCTAGATCTAATGTCTCTATTACATTATGACAGACCAGCTAGATCTAATGTCTCTATTATATTATGACAGACCAGCTAGATCTAATGTCTCTATTACATTATGACAGACCAGCTAGATCGAATGTCTCTATTACATTATGACAGACCAGCTAGATCTAATGTCTCTATTATATTATGACAGACCAGCTAGATCTAATGTCTCTGTTACATTATGACAGACCAGCTAGATCTACTGTCTCTATTATATTATGACAGACCAGCTAGATATACTGTCTCTATTATATAATGACAGACCAGCTAGATCTACTGCCTCTATTATATTATGACAGACCAGCTAGATCTAATGTCTCTATTATATTATGACAGACCAGCTAAATCTACTGTCTCTATTATATTATGACAGACCAGCTAGATATACTGTCTCTATTATATTATGACAGACCAGCTAGATCTAATTTCTCTATTATATTATGACAGACCAGCTAGATCTACAGTATCTATTATATTATGACAGGCCAGCTAGATCTACTGTCTCTATTTTATTATGACAGACCAGCTAGATATACTGTCTCTATTATATTATGACAGACCAGCTAGATCTAATGTCTCTATTACATTATGACAGACCAGCTAGATCTAATGTCTCTATTACATTATGACAGACCAGCTAGATCTAATGTCTCTATTATATTATGACAGACCAGCAAGATCTACTGTCTCTATTATATTATGATAGTCCAGCTAGATATACTGTCTCTATTATATTATGACAGACCAGCTAGATCTAATGTCTCTATTACATTATGGCAGACCAGCTAGATCTAATGTCTCTATTATATTATGACAGACCAGCTAGATCTACTGTCTCTATTATATAATGACAGACCAGCTAGATCTACTGCCTCTATTATATTATGACAGACCAGCTAGATCTAATGTCTCTATTACATTATGACAGACCAGCTAGATCTAATGTCTCTATTTTATTATGACAGACCAGCTAGATATACTGTCTCTATTATATTATGACAGACCAGCTAGATCTAATGTCTCTATTACATTATGACAGACCAGCTAGATCTACTGTCTCTATTATATAATGACAGACCAGCTAGATCTACTGCCTCTATTATATTATGACAGACCAGCTAGATCTAATGTCTCTATTATATTATGACAGACCAGCTAGATCTACTGTCTCTATTATATTATGACAGACCAGCTAGATATACTGTCTCTATTATATTATGATAGACCAGCTAGATATACTGTCTCTATTTTATTATGACAGACCAGCTAGATCTACAGTATCTATTATATTATGACAGGCCAGCTAGATCTACTGTCTCTATTATATTATGACAGACCAGCTAGATCTAATGTCTCTATTACAGTATGACAGACCAGCTAGATCTAATGTCTCTATTATATTATGACAGACCAGCTAGATCTACAGTATATATTATATTATGACAGGCCAGCTAGATCTACTGTCTCTATTATATTATGACAGACCAGCTAGATCGAATGTCTCTATTACATTATGACAGACCAGCTAGATCTACTGTCTCTATTATATTATGACAGACCAGCTAGATCTAATGTCTCTATTACATTATGACAGACCAGCTAGATCTACTGTCTCTATTATATTATGACAGACCAGCTAGATATAGTGTCTCTATTATATTATGACAGACCAGCTAGATCTACTGTCTCTATTATATTATGACAGACCAGCTAGATCTAATGTCTCTATTATATTATGACAGACCAGCTAGATCTACTGTCTCTATTATATTATGACAGACCAGCTAGATATACTGTCTCTATTATATTATGACAGACCAGCTAGATCTAATGTCTCTATTATATTATGACAGACCAGCTAGATCTACAGTATCTATTATATTATGACAGGCCAGCTAGATCTACTGTCTCTATTTTATTATGACAGACCAGCTAGATATACTGTCTCTATTATATTATGACAGACCAGCTAGATCTAATGTCTCTATTACATTATGACAGACCAGCTAGATCTAATGTCTCTATTATATTATGACAGACCAGCTAGATCTACTGTCTCTATTATATAATGACAGACCAGCTAGATCTACTGCCTCTATTATATTATGACAGACCAGCTAGATCTAATGTCTCTATTACATTATGACAGACCAGCTAGATCTAATGTCTCTATTACATTATGACAGACCAGCTAGATCTACTGTCTATATTATATTATGACAGACCAGCTAGATCTAATGTCTCTATTACATTATGACAGACCAGCTAGATCTACTGTCTCTATTATATAATGACAGACCAGCTAGATCTACTGCCTCTATTATATTATGACAGACCAGCTAGATCTAATGTCTCTATTATATTATGACAGACCAGCTAGATCTACTGTCTCTATTATATTATGACAGACCAGCTAGATATACTGTCTCTATTATATTATGACAGACCAGCTAGATCTAATGTCTCTATTTTATTATGACAGACCAGATATTATGACAGACCAGCTAGATCTAATGTCTCTATTACATTATGACAGACCAGCTAGATCTAATGTCTCTATTACATTATGACAGACCAGCTAGATCTAATGTCTCTATTATATTATGACAGACCAGCAAGATCTACTGTCTCTATTATATTATGATAGTCCAGCTAGATATACTGTCTCTATTATATTATGACAGACCAGCTAGATCTAATGTCTCTATTACATTATGGCAGACCAGCTAGATCTAATGTCTCTATTATATTATGACAGACCAGCTAGATCTACTGTCTCTATTATATAATGACAGACCAGCTAGATCTACTGCCTCTATTATATTATGACAGACCAGCTAGATCTAATGTCTCTATTATATTATGACAGACCAGCTAGATCTAATGTCTCTATTATATTATGACAGACCAGCTAGATATACTGTCTCTATTATATTATGACAGACCAGCTAGATCTAATGTCTCTATTACATTATGACAGACCAGCTAGATCTACTGTCTCTATTATATAATGACAGACCAGCTAGATCTACTGCCTCTATTATATTATGACAGACCAGCTAGATCTAATGTCTCTATTATATTATGACAGACCAGCTAGATCTACTGTCTCTATTATATTATGACAGACCAGCTAGATATACTGTCTCTATTATATTATGATAGACCAGCTAGATATACTGTCTCTATTTTATTATGACAGACCAGCTAGATCTACAGTATCTATTATATTATGACAGGCCAGCTAGATCTACTGTCTCTATTATATTATGACAGACCAGCTAGATCTAATGTCTCTATTACAGTATGACAGACCAGCTAGATCTAATGTCTCTATTATATTATGACAGACCAGCTAGATCTACAGTATATATTATATTATGACAGGCCAGCTAGATCTACTGTCTCTATTATATTATGACAGACCAGCTAGATCGAATGTCTCTATTACATTATGACAGACCAGCTAGATCTACTGTCTCTATTATATTATGACAGACCAGCTAGATCTAATGTCTCTATTACATTATGACAGACCAGCTAGATCTACTGTCTCTATTATACTATGACAGACCAGCTAGATATAGTGTCTCTATTATATTATGACAGACCAGCTAGATCTACTGTCTCTATTATATTATGACAGACCAGCTAGATCTAATGTCTCTATTATATTATGACAGACCAGCTAGATCTACTGTCTCTATTATATTATGACAGACCAGCTAGATATACTGTCTCTATTATATTATGACAGACCAGCTAGATCTAATGTCTCTATTATATTATGACAGACCAGCTAGATCTACAGTATCTATTATATTATGACAGGCCAGCTAGATCTACTGTCTCTATTTTATTATGACAGACCAGCTAGATATACTGTCTCTATTATATTATGACAGACCAGCTAGATCTAATGTCTCTATTACATTATGGCAGACCAGCTAGATCTAATGTCTCTATTATATTATGACAGACCAGCTAGATCTACTGTCTCTATTATATAATGACAGACCAGCTAGATCTACTGCCTCTATTATATTATGACAGACCAGCTAGATCTAATGTCTCTATTACATTATGACAGACCAGCTAGATCTAATGTCTCTATTATATTATGACAGACCAGCTAGATATACTGTCTATATTATATTATGACAGACCAGCTAGATCTAATGTCTCTATTACATTATGACAGACCAGCTAGATCTACTGTCTCTATTATATAATGACAGACCAGCTAGATCTACTGCCTCTATTATATTATGACAGACCAGCTAGATCTAATGTCTCTATTATATTATGACAGACCAGCTAGATCTACTGTCTCTATTATATTATGACAGACCAGCTAGATATACTGTCTCTATTATATTATGACAGACCAGCTAGATCTAATGTGTCTATTTTATTATGACAGACCAGATATTATGACAGACCAGCTAGATCTAATGTCTCTATTACATTATGACAGACCAGCTAGATCTAATGTCTCTATTACATTATGACAGACCAGCTAGATCTAATGTATCTATTACATTATGACAGACCAGCTAGATCGAATGTCTCTATTACATTATGACAGACCAGCTAGATCTAATGTATCTATTATATTATGACAGACCAGCTAGATCTAATGTCTCTATTACATTATGACAGACCAGCTAGATCTAATGTCTCTATTATATCATGACAGACCAGCTAGATCTAATGTCTCTATTACATTATGACAGACCAGCTAGATCTACTGTCTCTATTATATTATGACAGACCAGCTAGATATACTGTCTCTATTATATAATGACAGACCAGCTAGATCTACTGCCTCTATTATATTATGACAGACCAGCTAGATCTAATGTCTCTATTACATTATGACAGACCAGCTAGATCTAATGTCTCTATTACATTATGACAGACCAGCTAGATCTAATGTCTCTATTATATTATGACAGACCAGCAAGATCTACTGTCTCTATTATATTATGATAGTCCAGCTAGATATACTGTCTCTATTATATTATGACAGACCAGCTAGATCTAATGTCTCTATTACATTATGGCAGACCAGCTAGATCTAATGTCTCTATTATATTATGACAGACCAGCTAGATCTAATGTCTCTATTATATAATGACAGACCAGCTAGATCTACTGCCTCTATTATATTATGACAGACCAGCTAGATCTAATGTCTCTATTACATTATGACAGACCAGCTAGATCTAATGTCTCTATTATATTATGACAGACCAGCTAGATATACTGTCTCTATTATATTATGACAGACCAGCTAGATCTAATGTCTCTATTACATTATGACAGACCAGCTAGATCTACTGTCTCTATTATATAATGACAGACCAGCTAGATCTACTGCCTCTATTATATTATGACAGACCAGCTAGATCTAATGTCTCTATTATATTATGACAGACCAGCTAGATCCAGCTAGATCTAATGTCTCTATTATATTATGTCTCTATTATATGGTCCCGTGTGGCTCAGTTGGTAGAGCATGGCGCTTGCAACGCCAGGGTTGTGGGTTCATTCCCCACGGGGGGACCAGGATGAATATGTATGAACTTTCCAATTTGTAAGTCGCTCTGGATAAGAGCGTCTGCTAAATGACTTAAATGTAATGTAAAAATTATGACAGACCAGCTAGATCTACTGTCTCTATTGTATTATGACAGACCAGCTAGATCTAATGTCTCTATTTTATTATGACAGACCAGCTAGATCTACAGTATCTATTATATTATGACAGGCCAGCTAGATCTACTGTCTCTATTATATTATGACAGACCAGCTAGATCTAATGTCTCTATTACATTATGACAGACCAGCTAGATCTAATGTCTCTATTATATCATGACAGACCAGCTAGATCTACAGTATATATTATATTATGACAGGCCAGCTAGATCTACTGTCTCTATTTTATTATGACAGACCAGCTAGATCTAATGTCTCTATTACATTATGGCAGACCAGCTAGATCTAATGTCTCTATTATATTATGACAGACCAGCTAGATCTACTGTCTCTATTATATTATGACAGACCAGCTAGATCTACTGTCTCTATTATATTATGACAGACCAGCTAGATCTAATGTCTATATTACATTATGACAGACCAGCTAGATCTAATGTCTCTATTATATTATGACAGACCAGCTAGATATAATGTCTCTATTATATTATGACAGACCAGCTAGATCTAATGTCTCTATTACATTATGACAGACCAGCTAGATCTACTGTCTCTATTATATAATGACAGACCAAATAGATCTACTGCCTCTATTATATTATGACAGACCAGCTAGATCTAATGTCTCTATTATATTATGACAGACCAGCTAGATCTACTGTCTCTATTATATTATGACAGACCAGCTGGATCTACTGTCTCTATTATATTATGACAGACCAGCTAGATATACTGTCTCTATTATATTATGACAGACCAGCTAGATCTACTGTCTCTATTATATTATGACAGACCAGCTAGATATAGTGTCTCTATTATATAATGACAGACCAGCTAGATCTACTGCCTCTATTATATTATGACAGACCAGCTAGATCTAATGTCTCTATTATATTATGACAGACCAGCTAGATCTACTGTCTCTATTATATTATGACAGACCAGCTAGATATACTGTCTCTATTATATTATGACAGACCAGCTAGATCTAATGTCTCTATTATATTATGACAGACCAGCTAGATCTACAGTATCTATTATATTATGACAGGCCAGCTAGATCTACTGTCTCTATTTTATTATGACAGACCAGCTAGATATACTGTCTCTATTATATTATGACAGACCAGCTAGATCTAATGTCTCTATTACATTATGGCAGACCAGCTAGATCTAATGTCTCTATTATATTATGACAGACCAGCTAGATCTACTGTCTCTATTATATAATGACAGACCAGCTAGATCTACTGCCTCTATTATATTATGACAGACCAGCTAGATCTAATGTCTCTATTACATTATGACAGACCAGCTAGATCTAATGTCTCTATTATATTATGACAGACCAGCTAGATATACTGTCTATATTATATTATGACAGACCAGCTAGATCTAATGTCTCTATTATATTATGACAGACCAGCTAGATCTACTGTCTCTATTATATAATGACAGACCAGCTAGATCTAATGCCTCTATTATATTATGACAGACCAGCTAGATCTAATGTCTCTATTATATTATGACAGACCAGCTAGATCTACTGTCTCTATTATATTATGACAGACCAGCTAGATATACTGTCTCTATTATATTATGACAGACCAGCTAGATCTAATGTCTCTATTATATTATGACAGACCAGCTAGATCTAATGTCTCTATTACATTATGACAGACCAGCTAGATCTAATGTCTCTATTACATTATGACAGACCAGCTAGATCTAATGTATCTATTACATTATGACAGACCAGCTAGATCGAATGTCTCTATTACATTATGACAGACCAGCTAGATCTAATGTCTCTATTATATTATGACAGACCAGCTAGATCTAATGTCTCTATTACATTATGACAGACCAGCTAGATCTAATGTCTCTATTATATCATGACAGACCAGCTAGATCTAATGTCTCTATTATATTATGACAGACCAGCTAGATCTACTGTCTCTATTATATTATGACAGACCAGCTAGATATACTGTCTCTATTATATAATGACAGACCAGCTAGATCTACTGCCTCTATTATATTATGACAGACCAGCTAGATCTAATGTCTCTATTACATTATGACAGACCAGCTAGATCTAATGTCTCTATTACATTATGACAGACCAGCTAGATCTAATGTCTCTATTATATTATGACAGACCAGCAAGATCTACTGTCTCTATTATATTATGATAGTCCAGCTAGATATACTGTCTCTATTATATTATGACAGACCAGCTAGATCTAATGTCTCTATTACATTATGGCAGACCAGCTAGATCTAATGTCTCTATTATATTATGACAGACCAGCTAGATCTAATGTCTCTATTATATAATGACAGACCAGCTAGATCTACTGCCTCTATTATATTATGACAGACCAGCTAGATCTAATGTCTCTATTACATTATGACAGACCAGCTAGATCTAATGTCTCTATTATATTATGACAGACCAGCTAGATATACTGTCTCTATTATATTATGACAGACCAGCTAGATCTAATGTCTCTATTACATTATGACAGACCAGCTAGATCTACTGTCTCTATTATATAATGACAGACCAGCTAGATCTACTGCCTCTATTATATTATGACAGACCAGCTAGATCTAATGTCTCTATTATATTATGACAGACCAGCTAGATCCAGCTAGATCTAATGTCTCTATTATATTATGTCTCTATTATATGGTCCCGTGTGGCTCAGTTGGTAGAGCATGGCGCTTGCAACGCCAGGGTTGTGGGTTCATTCCCCACGGGGGGACCAGGATGAATATGTATGAACTTTCCAATTTGTAAGTCGCTCTGGATAAGAGCGTCTGCTAAATGACTTAAATGTAATGTAAAAATTATGACAGACCAGCTAGATCTACTGTCTCTATTGTATTATGACAGACCAGCTAGATCTAATGTCTCTATTTTATTATGACAGACCAGCTAGATCTACAGTATCTATTATATTATGACAGGCCAGCTAGATCTACTGTCTCTATTATATTATGACAGACCAGCTAGATCTAATGTCTCTATTACATTATGACAGACCAGCTAGATCTAATGTCTCTATTATATCATGACAGACCAGCTAGATCTACAGTATATATTATATTATGACAGGCCAGCTAGATCTACTGTCTCTATTTTATTATGACAGACCAGCTAGATCTAATGTCTCTATTACATTATGGCAGACCAGCTAGATCTAATGTCTCTATTATATTATGACAGACCAGCTAGATCTACTGTCTCTATTATATAATGACAGACCAGCTAGATCTACTGCCTCTATTATATTATGACAGACCAGCTAGATCTAATGTCTCTATTATATTATGACAGACCAGCTAGATCTAATGTCTCTATTATATTATGACAGACCAGCTAGATATAATGTCTCTATTATATAATGACAGACCAGCTAGATCTAATGTCTCTATTACATTATGGCAGACCAGCTAGATCTAATGTCTCTATTATATAATGACAGACCAAATAGATCTACTGCCTCTATTATATTATGACAGACCAGCTAGATCTAATGTCTCTATTATATTATGACAGACCAGCTAGATCTACTGTCTCTATTATATTATGACAGACCAGCTGGATCTACTGTCTCTATTATATTATGACAGCATATTATGACAGGCCAGCTAGATCTACAGTATATATTATGTTATGACAAACCAGCTAGATATACCGTCTCTATTATATTATGACAGACCAGCTAGATATACTGTCTCTATTATATTATGACAGACCAGCTAGATATACTGTCTCTATTATATTATGACAGACCAGCTAGATCTAATGTCTCTATTATATTATGACAGACCAGCTAGATCTACAGTATCTATTATATTATGACAGGCCAGCTAGATCTACTCTCTCTATTATATTATGACAGACCAGCTAGATATACTGTCTCTATTATATTATGACAGACCAGCTAGATCTAATGTCTCTATTTTATTATGACAGACCAGCTAGATCTACAGTATCTATTATATTATGACAGGCCAGCTAGATCTAATGTCTCTATTATATTATGACAGACCAGCTAGATCGAATGTCTCTATTATATTATGACAGACCAGCTAGATCTACTGTATCTATTATATTATGACAGGCCAGCTAGATCTACCGTCTCTATTATATTATGACAGACCAGCTAGATCTAATGTCTCTATTACATTATGACAGACCAGCTAGATCTACAGTATCTATTACATTATGACAGGCCAGCTAGATCTACTGTCTCTATTATATTATGACACACCAGCTAGATCTAAAGTCTCTATTACATTATGACAGACCAGCTAGATCTAATGTCTCTATTATATAATGACAGACCAGCTAGATATACTGTCTCTATTATATTATGACAGACCAGCTAGATCTAATCTCTCTATTACATTATGACAGACCAGCTAGATCTAATGTCTCTATTACATTATGGCAGACCAGCTAGATCTAATGTCTCTATTATATTATGACAGACCAGCTAGATCTACTGTCTCTATTATATAATGACAGACCAGCTAGATCTACTGTCTCTATTATATTATGACAGACCAGCTAGATCTAAGGTCTCTATTACATTATGACAGACCAGCTAGATCTACTGTCTCTATTATATAATGACAGACCAGCTAGATCTACTGCCTCTATTATATTATGACAGACCAGCTAGATCTAATGCCTCTATTTTATTATGACAGACCAGCTAGATCTACAGTATCTATTATATTATGACAGGCCAGCTAGATCTACTGTCTCGATTATATTATGACAGACCAGCTAGATCTAATGTCTCTATTACATTATGACAGACCAGCTAGATCTAATGTCTCTATTATATAATGACAGACCAGCTAGATCTACTACCTCTATTATATTATGACAGACCAGCTAGATCAACAGTATCTATTATATTATGACAGGCCAGCTAGATCTATTGTCTCTATTATGTTATGACAGACCAGCTAGATCTAATGTCTCTATTACATTATGACAGACCAGCTAGATCTAATGTCTCTATTATATAATGACAGACCAGCTAGATCTACTACCTCTATTATATTATGACAGACCAGCTAGATCTACAATATCTATTATATTATGACAGGCCAGCTAGATCTACTGTCTCTATTATATTATGACAGACCAGCTAGATCTAATGTCTCTATTACATTATGACAGACCAGCTAGATCTACTGTCTCTATTATATTATGACAGATCAGCTAGATCTACTGTCTCTATTATATTAAGACAGACCAGCTAGATCTACTTTCTCTATTACATTATGACAGATCAGCCAGATCTACTATCTCTATTATATTATGACAGACCAGCTAGATATACTGTCTCTATTATATTATGACAGACCAGCTAGATCTAATGTCTCTATTATATTATGACAGACCAGCTAGATCTACAGTATCTATTATAGTATGACAGGCCAGCTAGATCTACTGTCTCTATTATATTATGACAGACCAGCTAGATCTAATGTCTCTATTACATTATGACAGACCAGCTAGATCGAATGTCTCTATTACATTATGACAGGCCAGCTAGATCTACAGTATCTATTATGTTATGACAAACCAGCCAGATATACAGTCTCTATTATATTATGACAGACCAGCTATATATATTGTCTCTATTATATTATGACAGACCAGCTAGATCTAATGTCTCTATTATATTATGACAGGCCAGCTAGATCTACAGTATCTATTATGTTATGACAAACCAGCTAGATATACTGTCTCTATTATATTATGACAGACCAGCGAGATATACTGTCTCTATTATATTATGATAGACCAGCTAGATATACTGTCTCTATTATATTATGACAGATCAGCTAGATCTACTGTCTCTATTATATTATGACAGACCAGCTAGATATACTGTCTCTATTATATTATGACAGACCAGCTAGATCTAATGTCTCTATTATATTATGACAGACCAGCTAGATCTACAGTATCTATTATAGTATGACAGGCCAGCTAGATCTACTGTCTCTATTATATTATGACAGACCAGCTAGATCTAATGTCTCTATTACATTATGACAGACCAGCTAGATCGAATGTCTCTATTACATTATGACAGACCAGCTAGATCTAATGTCTCTATTATATTATGACAGGCCAGCTAGATCTACTGTCTCTATTATGTTATGACAGACCAGCTAGATCTAATGTCTCTATTACATTATGACAGACCAGCTAGATCTAATGTCTCTATTATATAATGACAGACCAGCTAGATCTACTACCTCTATTATATTATGACAGACCAGCTAGATCTACAGTATCTATTATATTATGACAGGCCAGCTAGATCTACTGTCTCTATTATATTATGACAGACCAGCTAGATCTAATGTCTCTATTACATTATGACAGACCAGCTAGATCTACTGTCTCTATTATATTATGACAGATCAGCTAGATCTACTGTCTCTATTATATTAAGACAGACCAGCTAGATCTACTTTCTCTATTACATTATGACAGATCAGCCAGATCTACTGTCTCTATTATATTATGACAGACCAGCTAGATATACTGTCTCTATTATATTATGACAGACCAGCTAGATCTAATGTCTCTATTATATTATGACAGGCCAGCTAGATCTACTGTCTCTATTATATTATGACAGACCAGCTAGATCTAATGTCTCTATTACATTATGACAGACCAGCTAGATCGAATGTCTCTATTACATTATGACAGACCAGCTAGATCTAATGTCTCTATTATATTATGACAGACCAGCTAGATCTACTGTCTTTATTATATTATGACAGCGCAGCTAGATCTAATGTCTCTATTATATTATGACAGGCCAGCTAGATCTACAGTATCTATTATGTTATGACAAACCAGCTAGATATACAGTCTCTATTATATTATGACAGACCAGCTATATATATTGTCTCTATTATATTATGACAGACCAGCTAGATCTAATGTCTCTATTATATTATGACAGGCCAGCTAGATCTACAGTATCTATTATGTTATGACAAACCAGCTAGATATACTGTCTCTATTATATTATGACAGACCAGCGAGATATACTGTCTCTATTATATTATGATAGACCAGCTAGATATACTGTCTCTATTATATTATGACAGACCAGCTAGATCTACTGTCTCTATTATATTATGACAGACCAGCTAGATATACTGTCTCTGTTATATTATGACAGACCAGCTAGATCTAATGTCTCTATTATATTATGACAGACCAGCTAGATCTACAGTATCTATTATAGTATGACAGGCCAGCTAGATCTACTGTCTCTATTATATTATGACAGACCAGCTAGATATAATGTCTCTATTACATTATGACAGACCAGCTAGATATACTGTCTCTATTACATTATGACAGACCAGCTAGATCTAATGTCTCTATTATATTATGACAGACCAGCTAGATCTACTGTATCTATTATATTATGACAGGCCAGCTAGATCTACTGTCTCTATTATATTATGACAGACCAGCTAGATCTAATGTCTCTATTATATTATGACAGACCAGCTAGATCTACTGTCTTTATTATATTATGACAGAGCAGCTAGATGTACAGTATCTATTATTTTATGACAGACCAGCTAGATCTACTGTCTCTATTATATTATGACAAACCAGCTAGATATACTGTCTCTATTATATTATGACAGACCAGCTATATATTTTGTCTCTATTATATTATGACAGACCAGCTAGATCTAATGTCTCTATTATATTATGACAGGCCAGCTAGATCTACAGTATCTATTATGTTATGACAAACCATCTAGATATACTGTCTATTATATTATGACAGACCAGCTAGATATACTGTCTCTATTATATTATGACAGACCAGCTAGATATACTGTCTCTATTATATTATGACAGACCAGCTAGATCTAAAGTCCCTATTATATTATGACAGACCAGCTAGATCTACAGTATCTATTATATTATGACAGGCCAGCTAGATCTACTCTCTCTATTATATTATGACAGACCAGCTAGATATACTGTCTCTATTATATTATGACAGACCAGCTAGATCTAATGTCTCTATTTTATTATGACAGACCAGCTAGATCTACAGTATCTATTATAATATGACAGGCCAGCTAGATCTAATGTCTCTATTATATTATGACAGACCAGCTAGATCAAATGTCTCTATTACATTATGACAGACCAGCTAGATCTAATGTCTCTATTATATTATGACAGACCAGCTAGATCTAATGTCTCTATTATATTATGACAGACCAGCTAGATCTACTGTATCTATTATATTATGACAGGCCAGCTAGATCTACTGTCTCTATTATATTATGACAGACCAGCTAGATCTAATGTCTCTATTATATTATGACAGACCAGCTAGATCTACTGTCTCTATTATATTATGACAGACCAGCTAGATCTACTGTCTCTATTATATTATGACAGACCAGCTAGATCTAAAGTCTCTATTACATTATGACAGACCAGCTAGATCTAATGTCTCTATTATATTATGACAGACCAGCTAGATCTACTACCTCTATTATATTATGACAGACCAGCTAGATCTACAGTATCTATTATATTATGACAGGGCAGCTATATCTACTGTCTCTATTATATTATGACAGACCAGCTAGATCTAATGTCTCTATTACATTTTGACAGACCAGCTAGATCTACTGTCTCTATTATATTATGACAGATCAGCTAGATCTACTGTCTCTATTATATTAAGACAGACCAGCTAGATCTACAGTATCTATTATATTATGACAGACCAGCTAGATCTACTGTCTCTATTATATTATGACAGACCAGCTATATATATTGTCTCTATTATATTATGACAGACCAGCTAGATCTAATGTCTCTATTATATTATGACAGGCCAGCTAGATCTACAGTATCTATTATGTTATGACAAACCATCTAGATATACTGTCTATTATATTATGACAGACCAGCTAGATATACTGTCTCTATTATATTATGACAGACCAGCTAGATATACTGTCTCTATTATATTATGACAGACCAGCTAGATCTAAAGTCCCTATTATATTATGACAGACCAGCTAGATCTACAGTATCTATTATATTATGACAGGCCAGCTAGATCTACTCTCTCTATTATATTATGACAGACCAGCTAGATATACTGTCTCTATTATATTATGACAGACCAGCTAGATCTAATGTCTCTATTTTATTATGACAGACCAGCTAGATCTACAGTATCTATTATAATATGACAGGCCAGCTAGATCTAATGTCTCTATTATATTATGACAGACCAGCTAGATCAAATGTCTCTATTACATTATGACAGACCAGCTAGATCTAATGTCTCTATTATATTATGACAGACCAGCTAGATCTAATGTCTCTATTATATTATGACAGACCAGCTAGATCTACTGTATCTATTATATTATGACAGGCCAGCTAGATCTACTGTCTCTATTATATTATGACAGACCAGCTAGATCTAATGTCTCTATTACATTATGACAGACCAGCTAGATCTACAGTATCTATTATATTATGACAGGCCAGCTAGATCTACTGTCTCTATTATATTATGACAGACCAGCTAGATCTAATGTCTCTATTACATTATGACAGACCAGCTAGATCTAATGTCTCTATTATATAATGACAGACCAGCTAGATCTACTACCTCTATTATATTATGACAGACCAGCTAGATCTACAGTATCTATTATATTATGACAGGGCAGCTAGATCTACTGTCTCTATTATATTATGACAGAACAGCTAGATCTAATGTCTCTATTACATTTTGACAGACCAGCTAGATCTACTGTCTCTATTATATTATGACAGATCAGCTAGATCTACTGTCTCTATTATATTAAGACAGACCAGCTAGATCTACAGTATCTATTATATTATGACAGACCAGCTAGATCTACTGTCTCTATTATATTATGACAGACGAGCTAGATATACTGTCTCTATTATATTATGACAGACCAGCTAGATCTACTGTCTCTATTATATTATGACAGACCAGCTAGATATACTGTCTCTATTATATTATGACAGACCAGCTAGATCTAATGTCTCTATTATATTATGACAGACCAGCTAGATCTACAGTATCTATTATAGTATGACAGGCAAGCTAGATCTACTGTCTCTATTATATTATGACAGACCAGCTAGATCTAATCTCTCTATTACATTATGACAGACCAGCTAGATCTAATGTCTCTATTACATTATGGCAGACCAGCTAGATCTAATGTCTCTATTATATTATGACAGACCAGCTAGATCTACTGTCTCTATTATATTATGACAGACCAGCTAGATCTACTGTCTCTATTATATTATGACAGACCAGCTAGATCTAAGGTCTCTATTACATTATGACAGACCAGCTAGATCTACTGTCTCTATTATATAATGACAGACCAGCTAGATCTACTGCCTCTATTATATTATGACAGACCAGCTAGATCTAATGCCTCTATTATATTATGACAGACCAGCTAGATCTACAGTATCTATTACATTATGACAGGCCAGCTAGATCTACTGTCTCTATTATATTATGACAGACCAGCTAGATCTAATGTCTCTATTATATTATGACAGACCAGCTAGATCTAATGTCTCTATTATATTATGACAGACCAGCTAGATCTACAGTATCTATTATATTATGACAGACCAGCTAGATCTACTGTCTCTATTATATTATGACAGACCAGCTAGATCTAATCTCTCTATTACATTATGACAGACCAGCTAGATCTAATGTCTCTATTACATTATGGCAGACCAGCTAGATCTAATGTCTCTATTATATTATGACAGACCAGCTAGATCTACTGTCTCTATTATATTATGACAGACCAGCTAGATCTACTGTCTCTATTATATTATGACAGACCAGCTAGATCTAAGGTCTCTATTACATTATGACAGACCAGCTAGATCTAATGTCTCTATTATATTATGACAGACCAGCTAGATCTACTGTCTCTATTATATTATGACAGACCAGCTAGATCTAATGCCTCTATTTTATTATGACAGACCAGCTAGATCTACAGTATCTATTACATTATGACAGGCCAGCTAGATCTACTGTCTCTATTATATTATGACAGACCAGCTAGATCTAATGTCTCTATTACATTATGACAGACCAGCTAGATCTAATGTCTCTATTACATTATGACAGACCAGCTAGATCTACAGTATCTATTATATTATGACAGGGCAGCTATATCTACTGTCTCTATTATATTATGACAGAACAGCTAGATCTAATGTCTCTATTACATTTTGACAGACCAGCTAGATCTACTGTCTCTATTATATTATGACAGATCAGCTAGATCTACTGTCTCTATTATATTAAGACAGACCAGCTAGATCTACAGTATCTATTATATTATGACAGACCAGCTAGATCTACTGTCTCTATTATATTATGACAGACCAGCTAGATCTACTGTCTCTATTATATTATGACAGACCAGCTAGATCTACTGTCTCTATTATATTATGACAGACCAGCTAGATATACTGTCTCTAGTATATTATGACAGACCAGCTAGATCTAATGTCTCTATTATATTATGACAGACCAGCTAGATCTACAGTATCTATTATATTATGACAGGCCAGCTAGATCTACTGTCTCTATTATATTATGACAGACCAGCTAGATCTAATCTCTCTATTACATTATGACAGACCAGCTAGATCTAATGTCTCTATTACATTATGGCAGACCAGCTAGATCTAATGTCTCTATTATATTATGACAGACCAGCTAGATCTACTGTCTCTATTATATTATGACAGACCAGCTAGATATACTGTCTCTATTATATTATGACAGACCAGCTAGATCTAAGGTCTCTATTACATTATGACAGACCAGCTAGATCTACTGTCTCTATTATATTATGACAGACCAGCTAGATCTACTGTCTCTATTATATTATGACAGACCAGCTAGATCTAATGCCTCTATTTTATTATGACAGACCAGCTAGATCTACAATATCTATTATATTATGACAGGCCAGCTAGATCTACTGTCTCTATTATATTATGACAGACCAGCTAGATCTAATGTCTCTATTACATTATGACAGACCAGCTAGATCTAATGTCTCTATTTTATTATGACAGACCAGCTAGATCTACAGTATCTATTATAATATGACAGGCCAGCTAGATCTAATGTCTCTATTATATTATGACAGACCAGCTAGATCAAATGTCTCTATTACATTATGACAGACCAGCTAGATCTAATGTCTCTATTATATTATGACAGACCAGCTAGATCTAATGTCTCTATTATATTATGACAGACCAGCTAGATCTACTGTATCTATTATATTATGACAGGCCAGCTAGATCTACTGTCTCTATTATATTATGACAGACCAGCTAGATCTAATGTCTCTATTATATTATGACAGACCAGCTAGATCTACAGTATCTATTATATTATGACAGGCCAGCTAGATCTACTGTCTCTATTATATTATGACAGACCAGCTAGATCTAAAGTCTCTATTACATTATGACAGACCAGCTAGATCTAATGTCTCTATTATATAATGACAGACCAGCTAGATCTACTACCTCTATTATATTATGACAGACCAGCTAGATCTACAGTATCTATTATATTATGACAGGGCAGCTAGATCTACTGTCTCTATTATATTATGACAGACCAGCTAGATCTAATGTCTCTATTACATTATGACAGACCAGCTAGATCTACTGTCTCTATTATATTATGACAGATCAGCTAGATCTACTGTCTCTATTATATTAAGACAGACCAGCTAGATCTACAGTATCTATTATATTATGACAGACCAGCTAGATCTACTGTCTCTATTATATTATGACAGACCAGCTAGATCTACTGTCTCTATTATATTATGACAGACCAGCTAGATATACTGTCTCTATTATATTATGACAGACCAGCTAGATCTAATGTCTCTATTATATTATGACAGACCAGCTAGATCTACAGTATCTATTATAGTATGACAGACCAGCTAGATCTACTGTCTCTATTATATTATGACAGACCAGCTAGATCTAATCTCTCTATTACATTATGACAGACCAGCTAGATCTAATGTCTCTATTACATTATGACAGACCAGCTAGATCTAATGTCTCTATTATATTATGACAGACCAGCTAGATCTACTGTCTCTATTATATTATGACAGACCAGCTAGATCTACTGTCTCTATTATATTATGACAGACCAGCTAGATCTAAGGTCTCTATTACATTATGACAGACCAGCTAGATCTAATGTCTCTATTATATTATGACAGACCAGCTAGATCTACTGTCTCTATTATATTATGACAGACCAGCTAGATCTAATGTCTCTATTATATTATGACAGACCAGCTAGATCTACAGTATCTATTACATTATGACAGGCCAGCTAGATCTACTGTCTCTATTATATTATGACAGACCAGCTAGATCTAATGTCTCTATTACATTATGACAGACCAGCTAGATCTAATGTCTCTATTACATTATGACAGACCAGCTAGATCTAATGTCTCTATTACATTATGACAGACCAGCTAGATCTACTCTCTCTATTATATAATGACAGACCAGCTAGATCTAATGTCTCTATTACATTATGACAGACCAGCTAGATCTAATGTCTCTATTACATTATGACAGACCAGCTAGATCTAATGTCTCTATTTTATTATGACAGACCAGCTAGATCTAATGTCTCTATTATATAATGACAGACCAGCTAGATCTACTGTCTCTATTATATTATGACAGACCAGCTAGATCTACAGTATCTATTATATTATGACAGGGCAGCTAGATCTACTGTCTCTATTATATTATGACAGACCAGCTAGATCTAATGTCTCTATTACATTATGACAGACCAGCTAGATCTACTGTCTCTATTATATTATGACAGATCAGCTAGATCTACTGTCTCTATTATATTATGACAGACCAGCTAGATCTACAGTATCTATTATAGTATGACAGGCCAGCTAGATCTACTGTCTCTATTATATTATGACAGACCAGCTAGATCTAATGTCTCTATTACATTATGACAGACCAGCTAGATCTAATGTCTCTATTACATTATGACAGACCAGCTAGATCTAATGTCTCTATTATATTATGACAGACCAGCTAGATCTACTGTCTTTATTATATTATGACAGAGCAGCTAGATGTACAGTATCTATTATTTTATGACAGACCAGCTAGATCTACTGTCTCTATTATTTTATGACAGACCAGCTAGATATACTGTCTCTATTATATTATGACAGACCAGCTAGATATATTGTCTCTATTATATTATGACAGACCAGCTAGATCTAATGTCTCTATTATATTATGACAGGCCAGCTAGATCTACAGTATCTATTATGTTATGACAAACCAGCTAGATCTACTGTCTCTATTATATTATGACAGACCAGCTAGATACACTGTCTCTATTATATTATGACAGACCAGCTAGATATACTGTCTCTATTATATTATGACAGACCAGCTAGATCTAATGTCTCTATTATATTATGACAGACCAGCTAGATCTACTGTCTCTATTATATTATGACAGACCAGCTAGATATACTGTCTCTATTATATTATGACAGACCAGCTAGATCTAATGTCTCTATTTTATTATGACAGACCAGCTAGATCTACAGTATCTATTACATTATGACAGGCCAGCTAGATCTACTGTCTCTATTATATTATGACAGACCAGCTAGATCTAATGTCTCTATTACATTATGACAGACCAGCTAGATCTAATGTCTCTATTATATTATGACAGACCAGCTAGATCTACAGTATCTATTATAATATGACAGGCCAGCTAGATCTAATGTCTCTATTATATTATGACAGACCAGCTAGATCTAATGTCTCTATTATATTATGACAGACCAGCTAGATCTAATGTCTCTATTATATTATGACAGACCAGCTAGATCTAATGTCTCTATTATATTATGACAGACCAGCTAGATCTACTGTATCTATTATATTATGACAGGCCAGCTAGATCTACTGTCTCTATTATATTATGACAGACCAGCTAGATCTAATGTCTCTATTACATTATGACAGACCAGCTAGATCTACAGTATCTATTATATTATGACAGGCCAGCTAGATCTACTGTCTCTATTATATTATGACAGACCAGCTAGATCTAAAGTCTCTATTACATTATGACAGACCAGCTAGATCTAATGTCTCTATTATATAATGACAGACCAGCTAGATCTACTGTCTCTATTATATTATGACAGACCAGCTAGATCTACAGTATCTATTATATTATGACAGGGCAGCTAGATCTACTGTCTCTATTATATTATGACAGACCAGCTAGATCTAATGTCTCTATTACATTATGACAGACCAGCTAGATCTACTGTCTCTATTATATTATGACAGATCAGCTAGATCTACTGTCTCTATTATATTAAGACAGACCAGCTAGATCTACAGTATCTATTATATTATGACAGACCAGCTAGATCTACTGTCTCTATTATATTATGACAGACCAGCTAGATCTACTGTCTCTATTATATTATGACAGACCAGCTAGATATACTGTCTCTATTATATTATGACAGACCAGCTAGATCTAATGTCTCTATTATATTATGACAGACCAGCTAGATCTAATGTCTCTATTATATTATGACAGACCAGCTAGATCTAATGTCTCTATTACATTATGACAGACCAGCTAGATCTAATCTCTCTATTACATTATGACAGACCAGCTAGATCTAATGTCTCTATTACATTATGACAGACCAGCTAGATCTAATGTCTCTATTATATTATGACAGACCAGCTAGATCTACTGTCTCTATTATATTATGACAGACCAGCTAGATCTACTGTCTCTATTATATTATGACAGACCAGCTAGATCTAAGGTCTCTATTACATTATGACAGACCAGCTAGATCTAATGTCTCTATTATATTATGACAGACCAGCTAGATCTACTGCCTCTATTATATTATGACAGACCAGCTAGATCTAATGTCTCTATTTTATTATGACAGACCAGCTAGATCTACAGTATCTATTACATTATGACAGGCCAGCTAGATCTACTGTCTCTATTATATTATGACAGACCAGCTAGATCTAATGTCTCTATTACATTATGACAGACCAGCTAGATCGAATGTCTCTATTACATTATGACAGACCAGCTAGATCTAATGTCTCTATTATATTATGACAGACCAGCTAGATCTACTGTCTTTATTATATTATGACAGAGCAGCTAGATGTACAGTATCTATTATTTTATGACAGACCAGCTAGATCTACTGTCTCTATTATTTTATGACAGACCAGCTAGATATACTGTCTCTATTATATTATGACAGACCAGCTAGATCTAATGTCTCTATTATATTATGACAGACCAGCTAGATCTAATATCTCTATTATATTATGACAGGCCAGCTAGATCTACAGTATCTATTATGTTATGACAAACCAGCTAGATCTACTGTCTCTATTATATTATGACAGACCAGCTAGATACACTGTCTCTATTATATTATGACAGACCAGCTAGATATACTGTCTCTATTATATTATGACAGACCAGCTAGATCTAATGTCTCTATTATATTATGACAGACCAGCTAGATCTACTTTCTCTATTATATTATGACAGACCAGCTAGATATACTGTCTCTATTATATTATGACAGACCAGCTAGATCTAATGTCTCTATTTTATTATGACAGACCAGCTAGATCTACAGTATCTATTATATTATGACAGACCAGCTAGATCTACAGTATCTATTATATTATGACAGACCAGCTAGATCTAATGTCTCTATTATATTATGACAGACCAGCTAGATATATTGTCTCTATTATATTATGACAGACCAGCTAGATCTAATGTCTCTATTATATTATGACAGGCCAGCTAGATCTACAGTATCTATTATGTTATGACAAACCAGCTAGATCTACTGTCTCTATTATATTATGACAGACCAGCTAGATACACTGTCTCTATTATATTATGACAGACCAGCTAGATATAATGTCTCTATTATATTATGACAGACCAGCTAGATCTAATGTCTCTATTATATTATGACAGACCAGCTAGATCTACTTACTCTATTATATTATGACAGACCAGCTAGATATACTGTCTCTATTATATTATGACAGACCAGCTAGATCTAATGTCTCTATTTTATTATGACAGACCAGCTAGATCTACAGTATCTATTACATTATGACAGGCCAGCTAGATCTACTGTCTCTATTATATTATGACAGACCAGCTAGATCTAATGTCTCTATTACATCATGACAGACCAGCTAGATCTAATGTCTCTATTATATTATGACAGACCAGCTAGATCTACAGTATCTATTATATTATGACAGGCCAGCTAGATCTACTCTCTCTATTATATTATGACAGACCAGCTAGATATACTGTCTCTATTATATTATGACAGACCAGCTAGATATACTGTTTCTATTATATTATGACAGACCAGCTAGATCAAATGTCTCTATTACATTATGGCAGACCAGCTAGATCTAATGTCTCTATTATATTATGACAGACCAGCTAGATATACTGTCTCTATTATATTATGACAGACCAGCTAGATCTAATGTCTCTATTATATTATGACAGACCAGCTAGATCTACAGTATCTATTATAGTATGACAGGAAAGCTAGATCTACTGTCTCTATTATATTATGACAGACCAGCTAGATCTAGTGTCTCTATTACATTATGACAGACCAGCTAGATCTAATGTCTCTATTATATTATGACAGACCAGCTAGATCTACTGTCTCTATTATATTATGACAGAGCAGCTAGATGTACAGTATCTATTATTTTATGACAGACCAGCTAGATCTACTGTCTCTATTATTTTATGACAGACCAGCTAGATATACTGTCTCTATTATATTATGACAGACCAGCTAGATATATTGTCTCTATTATATTATGACAGACCAGCTAGATCTAATGTCTCTATTATATTATGACAGGCCAGCTAGATCTACAGTATCTATTATGTTATGACAAACCAGCTAGATCTACTGTCTCTATTATATTATGACAGACCAGCTAGATACACTGTCTCTATTATATTATGACAGACCAGCTAGATATACTGTCTCTATTATATTATGACAGACCAGCTAGATCTAATGTCTCTATTATATTATGACAGACCAGCTAGATCTACTGTTTCTATTATATTATGACAGACCAGCTAGATATACTGTCTCTATTATATTATGACAGACCAGCTAGATCTAATGTCTCTATTTTATTATGACAGACCAGCTAGATCTACAGTATCTATTACATTATGACAGGCCAGCTAGATCTACTGTCTCTATTATATTATGACAGACCAGCTAGATCTAATGTCTCTATTACATTATGACAGACCAGCTAGATCTAATGTCTCTATTATATTATGACAGACCAGCTAGATCTACAGTATCTATTATATTATGACAGGCCAGCTAGATCTACTCTCTCTATTATATTATGACAGACCAGCTAGATATACTGTCTCTATTATATTATGACAGACCAGCTAGATATACTGTCTCTAATATATTATGACAGACCAGCTAGATCTAATGTCTCTATTACATTATGACAGACCAGCTAGATCTAATGTCTCTATTACATTATGACAGACCAGCTAGATCTAATGTCTCTATTATATTATGACAGACCAGCAAGATCTACTATCTCTATTATATTATGACAGACCAGCTAGATCTAATGTCTCTATTACATTATGGCAGACCAGCTAGATCTAATGTCTCTATTATATAATGACAGACCAGCTAGATCTACTGCCTCTATTATATAATGACAGACCAGCTAGATCTAATGTCTCTATTTTATTATGACAGACCAGCTAGATCTACAGTATCTATTATATTATGACAGGCCAGCTAGATCTACTGTCTCTATTATATAATGACAGACCAGCTAGATCTACAGTATCTATTATATTATGACAGGGTAGCTAGATCTACTGACTCTATTATATTATGACAGACCAGCTAGATCTACTGTCTCTATTATATTATGACAGACCAGCTAGATCTACTGTCTCTATTATATTATGACAGATCAGCTAGATCTACTGTCTCTATTATATTAAGACAGACCAGCTAGATCTACAGTATCTATTATATTATGACAGACCAGCTAGATCTACTGTCTCTATTATATTATGACAGACCAGCTAGATCTAATGTCTCTATTATATTATGACAGACCAGCTAGATCTACTGTCTTTATTATATTATGACAGAGCAGCTAGATGTAGAGTATCTATTATTTTATGACAGACCAGCTAGATCTACTGTCTCTATTATTTTATGACAGACCAGCTAGATATACTGTCTCTATTATATTATGACAGACCAGCTAGATATATTGTCTCTATTATATTATGACAGACCAGCTAGATCTAATGTCTCTATTATATTATGACAGGCCAGCTAGATCTACAGTATCTATTATGTTATGACAAACCAGCTAGATCTACTGTCTCTATTATATTATGACAGACCAGCTAGATACACTGTCTCTATTATATTATGACAGACCAGCTAGATATACTGTCTCTATTATATTATGACAGACCAGCTAGATCTAATGTCTCTATTATATTATGACAGACCAGCTAGATCTACTGTTTCTATTATATTATGACAGACCAGCTAGATATACTGTCTCTATTATATTATGACAGACCAGCTAGATCTAATGTCTCTATTATATTATGACAGACCAGCTAGATCTACAGTATCTATTACATTATGACAGGCCAGCTAGATCTACTGTCTCTATTATATTATGACAGACCAGCTAGATCTAATGTCTCTATTACATTATGACAGACCAGCTAGATCTAATGTCTCTATTATATTATGACAGACCAGCTAGATCTACAGTATCTATTATATTATGACAGGCCAGCTAGATCTACTCTCTCTATTATATTATGACAGACCAGCTAGATATACTGTCTCTATTATATTATGACAGACCAGCTAGATATACTGTCTCTAATATATTATGACAGACCAGCTAGATCTAATGTCTCTATTACATTATGACAGACCAGCTAGATCTAATGTCTCTATTACATTATGACAGACCAGCTAGATCTAATGTCTCTATTATATTATGACAGACCAGCAAGATCTACTGTCTCTATTATATTATGACAGACCAGCTAGATCTAATGTCTCTATTACATTATGGCAGACCAGCTAGATCTAATGTCTCTATTATATAATGACAGACCAGCTAGATCTACTGCCTCTATTATATTATGACAGACCAGCTAGATCTAATGTCTCTATTTTATTATGACAGACCAGCTAGATCTACAGTATCTATTATATTATGACAGGCCAGCTAGATCTACTGTCTCTATTATATAATGACAGACCAGCTAGATCTACAGTATCTATTATATTATGACAGGGTAGCTAGATCTACTGACTCTATTATATTATGACAAGCCAGCTAGATCTACTGTCTCTATTATATTATGACAGACCAGCTAGATCTACTGTCTCTATTATATTATGACAGATCAGCTAGATCTACTGTCTCTATTATATTAAGACAGACCAGCTAGATCTACAGTCTCTATTATATTATGACAGACCAGCTAGATCTACTGTCTCTATTATATTATGACAGACCAGCTAGATCTAATGTCTCTATTATATTATGACAGACCAGCTAGATCTACTGTCTCTATTATATTATGACAGAGCAGCTAGATGTACAGTATCTATTATTTTATGACAGACCAGCTAGATCTACTGTCTCTATTATTTTATGACAGACCAGCTAGATCTACTGTCTCTATTATATTATGACAGACCAGCTAGATATATTGTCTCTATTATATTATGACAGACCAGCTAGATCTAATGTCTCTATTATATTATGACAGGCCAGCTAGATCTACAGTATCTATTATGTTATGACAAACCAGCTAGATCTACTGTCTCTATTATATTATGACAGACCAGCTAGATACACTGTCTCTATTATATTATGACAGACCAGCTAGATATACTGTCTCTATTATATTATGACAGACCAGCTAGATCTAATGTCTCTATTATATTATGACAGACCAGCTAGATCTACTGTCTCTATTATATTATGACAGACCAGCTAGATCTACTGTCTCTATTATATTATGACAGACCAGCTAGATCTCATGTCTCTATTATATTATGACAGACCAGCTAGATCTACTGTCTCTATTATATTATGACAGACCAGCTAGATCTAATGTCTCTATTATATTATGACAGACCAGCTAGATCTAATGTCTCTATTACATTATGACAGACCAGTTAGATCTAATGTCTCTATTATATTATGACAGACCAGCTAGATCTACAGTCTCTATTATATTATGACAGACCAGCTAGATCTACTCTCTCTATTATATTATGACAGACCAGCTAGATATACTGTCTCTATTATATTATGACAGACCAGCTAGATCTAATGTCTTTATTACATTATGACAGACCAGCTAGATCTAATGTCTCTATTATATTATGACAGACCAGCTAGATCTAATGTCTCTATTACATTATGACAGACCAGCTAGATCTACTGTCTCTATTATATTATGACAGACCAGCTAGATATACTGTCTCTAATATATTATGACAGACCAGCTAGATCTAATGTCTCTATTACATTATGACAGGCCAGCTAGATCTAATGTCTCTATTACATTATGACAGACCAGCTAGATCTAATGTCTCTATTATATTATGACAGACCAGCAAGATCTACTGTCTCTATTATATTATGACAGACCAGCTAGATCTAATGTCTCTATTACATTATGGCAGACCAGCTAGATCTAATGTCTCTATTATATAATGACAGACCAGCTAGATCTACTGCCTCTATTATATTATGACAGACCAGCTAGATGTAATGTCTATATTTTATTATGACAGACCAGCTAGATCTACAGTATCTATTATATTATGACAGGCCAGCTAGATCTACTGTCTCGATTATATTATGACAGACCAGCTAGATCTAATGTCTCTATTACATTATGACAGACCAGCTAGATCTAATGTCTCTATTATATAATGACAGACCAGCTAGATCTAATGTCTCTATTATATTATGACAGACCAGCTAGATCTACAGAATCTATTATAGTATGACAGGCCAGCTAGATCTACTGTCTCTATTATATTATGACAGAGCAGCTAGATCTAATGTCTCTATTACATTATGACAGACCAGCTAGATCGAATGTCTCTATTACATTATGACAGACCAGCTAGATCTACTGTCTCTATTATATTATGACAGATCAGCTAGATCTACTCTCTCTATTATATTAGGACAGACCAGCTAGATCTACAGTATCTATTATATTATGACAAACCAGCTAGATCTACTGTCTCTATTACATTATGACAGACCAGCTAGATCTACTGTCTCTATTATATTATGACAGACCAGCTAGATATACTGTCTCCATTATATTATGACAGAGCAGCTAGATCTAATGTCTCTATTACATTATGACAGACCAGCTAGATCGAATGTCTCTATTACATTATGACAGACCAGCTAGATCGAATGTCTCTATTATATTATGACAGACCAGCTAGATCTACTGTCCTTATTATATTATTACAGAGCAGCTAGATGTACAGTATCTATTATTTTATGACAGACCAGCTAGATCTACTGTCTCTATTATATTATGACAGACCAGCTATATATATTGTCTCTATTATATTATGACTTACCAGCTAGATCTAATGTCTCTATTATATTATGACAGGCCAGCTAGATCTACAGTATATATTATGTTATGACAAACCAGCTAGATCTACTGTCTCTATTATATTATGACAGACAAGCTAGATACACTGTCTCTATTATATTATGTCAGACCAGCTAGATCGAATGTCTCTATTACATTATGACAGACCAGCTAGATCTAATGTCTCTATTATATTATGACAGACCAGCTAGATCTACTGTCTTTATTATATTATGACAGAGCAGCTAGATGTACAGTATCTATTATTTTATGACAGACCAGCTAGATCTACTGTCTCTATTATTTTATGACAGACCAGCTAGATCTACTGTCTCTATTATATTATGACAGACCAGCTAGATGTACAGTATCTATTATTTTATGACAGACCAGCTAGATCTACTGTCTCTATTATATTATGACAGACCAGCTAGATGTACTGTCTCTATTATATTATGACAGACCAGCTAGATCTAATGTCTCTATTATATTATGACAGACCAGCTAGATCTACAGTATCTATTATAGTATGACAGGCCAGCTAGATCTACTGTCTCTATTATATTATGACAGACCAGCTAGATCTAATGTCTCTATTACATTATGACAGACCAGCTAGATCGAATGTCTCTATTACATTATGACAGACCAGCTAGATCTAATGTCTCTATTATATTATGACAGACCAGCTAGATCTACTGTCTTTATTATATTATGACAGAGCAGCTAGATGTACAGTATCTATTATTTTATGACAGACCAGCTAGATCTACTGTCTCTATTATATTATGACAGACCAGCTAGATGTACTGTCTCTATTATATTATGACAGACCAGCTATATATATTGTCTCTATTATATTATGACAGACCAGCTAGATCTAATGTCTCTATTATATTATTATGTTATGACAGACCAGCTAGATCTACTGTCTCTATTATATTATGACAGACAAGCTAGATATACTGTCTCTATTATATTATGACAGACCAGCTAGATCTAATGTCTCTATTTTATTATGACAGACCAGCTAGATCTACTGTCTCTATTATATTATGACAGACCAGCTAGATCTAATGTCTCTATTACATTATGACAGACCAGCTAGATCTAATGTCTCTATTATATTATGACAGGCCAGCTAGATCTACTCTCTCTATTATATTATGACAGACCAGCTAGATATACTGTCTCTATTATATTATGACAGACCAGCTAGATCTAATGTCTCTATTACATTATGACAGACCAGCTAGATCTAATGTCTCTATTTTATTATGACAGACCAGCTAGATCTAAAGTATCTATTATATTATGACAGGCCAGCTAGATCTACTGTCTGTATTATATTATGACAGACCAGCTAGATCTAATGTCTCTATTACATTATGAAAGACCAGCTAGATCTAATGTCTCTATTATATTATGACAGACCAGCTAGATCTAATGTCTCTATTACATTATGACAGACGAGCTAGATCTAATGTCTCTATTATATAATGACAGACCAGCTAGATCTACTACCTCTATTATATTATGACAGACCAGTAGATCTAGATCTAATGTCTCTATTACATTATGACAGACCAGCTAGATCTACTGTCTCTATTATATTATGACAGATCAGCTAGATCTACTGTCTCTATTATATTAAGACAGACCAGCTAGATCTACAGTCTCTATTACATTATGACAGACCAGCTAGATCTACTGTCTCATTATATTATGACAGACCAGCTAGATCTACTGTCTCTATTATATTATGACAGACCAGCTAGATATACTGTCTCTATTATATTATGACATACCAGCTAGATCTAATGTCTCTATTATATTATGACAGACCAGCTAGATCTACAGTATCTATTATAGTATGACAGGCCAGCTAGATCTACTGTCTCTATTATATTATGACAGACCAGCTAGATCTAATGTCTCTATTACATTATGACAGACCAGCTAGATCGAATGTCTCTATTACATTATGACAGACCAGCTAGATCTAATGTCTCTATTATATTATGACAGACCAGCTAGATCTACAGTATCTATTATAGTATGACAGGCCAGCTAGATCTACTGTCTCTATTATATTATGACAGACCAGCTAGATCTAATGTCTCTATTACATTATGACAGACCAGCTAGATCGAATGTCTCTATTACATTATGACAGACCAGCTAGATCTAATGTCTCTATTATATTATGACAGACCAGCTAGATCTACTGTCTTTATTATATTATGACAGAGCAGCTAGATGTACAGTATCTATTATTTTATGACAGACCAGCTAGATCTACTGTCTCTATTATATTATGACAGACCAGCTAGATCTAATGTCTCTGTTTTATTATGACAGACCAGCTAGATCTACAGTATCTATTATATTATGACAGACCAGCTAGATCTAATGTCTCTATTATATTATGACAGACCAGCTAGATCTACAGTATCTATTATAGTATGACAGGCCAGCTAGATCTACTGTCTCTATTATATTATGACAGAGCAGCTAGATCTAATGTCTCTATTACATTATGACAGACCAGCTAGATCTAATGTCTCTATTACATTATGACAGACCAGCTAGATCTAATGTCTCTATTATATTATGACAGACCAGCTAGATCTACTGTCTTTATTATATTATGACAGAGCAGCTAGATGTACAGTATCTATTATTTTATGACAGACCAGCTAGATCTACTGTCTCTATTATATTATGACAGACCAGCTAGATATACTGTCTCTATTATATTATGACAGACCAGCTAGATCTAATGTCTCTATTATATTATGACAGACCAGCTAGATCTACAGTATCTATTATAGTATGACAGGCCAGCTAGATCTACTGTCTCTATTATATTATGACAGACCAGCTAGATCTAATGTCTCTATTACATTATGACAGACCAGCTAGATCGAATGTCTCTATTACATTATGACAGACCAGCTAGATCTAATGTCTCTATTATATTATGACAGACCAGCTAGATCTAATGTCTTTATTATATTATGACAGAGCAGCTAGATGTACAGTATCTATTATTTTATGACAGACCAGCTAGATCTACTGTCTCTATTATATTATGACAGACCAGCTAGATGTACTGTCTCTATTATATTATGACAGACCAGCTATATATATTGTCTCTATTATATTATGACAGACCAGCTAGATCTAATGTCTCTATTATATTATGACAGGCCAGCTAGATCTACAGTATATATTATGTTATGACAAACCAGCTAGATCTACTGTCTCTATTATATTATGACAGACAAGCTAGATACACTGTCTCTATTATATTATGACAGACCAGCTAGATCGAATGTCTCTATTACATTATGACAGACCAGCTAGATCTAATGTCTCTATTATATTATGACAGACCAGCTAGATATACTGTCTCTATTATATTATGACAGACCAGCTAGATCTAATGTCTCTATTTTATTATGACAGACCAGCTAGATCTACTGTCTCTATTATATTATGACAGACCAGCTAGATCTAATGTCTCTATTACATTATGACAGACCAGCTAGATCTAATGTCTCTATTATATTATGACAGACCAGCTAGATCTACTCTCTCTATTATATTATGACAGACCAGCTAGATATACTGTCTCTATTATATTATGACAGACCAGCTAGATCTAATGTCTCTATTACATTATGACAGACAAGCTAGATCTAATGTCTCTATTTTATTATGACAGACCAGCTAGATCTAAAGTCTCTATTATATTATGACAGGCCAGCTAGATCTACTGTCTATATTATGACAGACCAGCTAGATCTAATGTCTCTATTATATTATGACAGACCAGCTAGATCTAATGTCTCTATTATATTATGACAGACCAGCTAGATCTAATGTCTCTATTACATTATGACAGACCAGCTAGATCTAATGTCTCTATTATATAATGACAGACCAGCTAGATCTACTACCTCTATTATATTATGACAGACCAGCTAGATCTACAGTATCTATTATATTATGACAGGCCAGCTAGATCTACTGTCTCTATTATATTATGACAGACCAGCTAGATCTAATGTCTCTATTACATTATGACAGACCAGCTAGATCTACTGTCTCTATTATATTATGACAGATCAGCTAGATCTACTGTCTCTATTATATTAAGACAGACCAGCTAGATCTACAGTCTCTATTACATTATGACAGACCAGCTAGATCTACTGTCTTTATTATATTATGACAGACCAGCTAGATCTACTGTCTCTATTATATTATGACAGACCAGCTAGATCTACTGTCTCTATTATATTATGACAGACCAGCTAGATCTAATGTCTCTATTATATTATGACAGACCAGCTAGATCTACAGTATCTATTATAGTATGACAGGCCAGCTAGATCTACTGTCTCTATTATATTATGACAGACCAGCTAGATCTAATGTCTCTATTACATTATGACAGACCAGCTAGATCGAATGTCTCTATTACATTATGACAGACCAGCTAGATCTAATGTCTCTATTATATTATGACAGACCAGCTAGATCTACAGTATCTATTATAGTATGACAGGCCAGCTAGATCTACTGTCTCTATTATATTATGACAGACCAGCTAGATCTAATGTCTCTATTACATTATGACAGACCAGCTAGATCGAATGTCTCTATTACATTATGACAGACCAGCTAGATCTAATGTCTCTATTATATTATGACAGACCAGCTAGATCTACTGTCTTTATTATATTATGACAGAGCAGCTAGATGTACAGTATCTATTATTTTATGACAGACCAGCTAGATCTACTGTCTCTATTATATTATGACAGACCAGCTAGATGTACTGTCTCTATTATATTATGACAGACCAGCTATATATATTGTCTCTATTATATTATGACAGACCAGCTAGATCTAATGTCTCTATTATATTATGACAGGCCAGCTAGATCTACAGTATCTATTATGTTATGACAAACCAGCTAGATCTACTGTCTCTATTATATTATGACAGACCAGCTAGATACACTGTCTCTATTATATTATGACAGACCAGCTAGATATACTGTCTCTATTATATTATGACAGACCAGCTAGATCTAATGTCTCTATTATATTATGACAGACCAGCTAGATATACTGTCTCTATTATATTATGACAGACCAGCTAGATCTAATGTCTCTATTTTATTATGACAGACCAGCTAGATCTACAGTATCTATTACATTATGACAGGCCAGCTAGATCTACTGTCTCTATTATATTATGACAGACCAGCTAGATCTAATGTCTCTATTACATTATGACAGACCAGCTAGATCTAATGTCTCTATTATATTATGACAGACCAGCTAGATCTACAGTATCTATTATATTATGACAGGCCAGCTAGATCTACTCTCTCTATTATATTATGACAGACCAGCTAGATATACTGTCTCTATTATATTATGACAGACCAGCTAGATCTAATGTCTCTATTACATTATGACAGACCAGCTAGATCTAATGTCTCTATTATATTATGACAGACCAGCTAGATCTAATGTTTCTATTATATTATGACAGACCAGCTAGATCTACTGTCTCTATTATATTATGACAGACCAGCTAGATCTACTGTCTCTATTATATTATGACAGACCAGCTAGATCTACTGTCTCTATTATATTATGACAGACCAGCTAGATCTAATGTCTCTATTATATTATGACAGACCAGCTAGATCTAATGTCTCTATTATATTATGACAGACCAGCTAGATCTAATGTCTCTATTATATTATGACAGACCAGCTAGATCTACAGTCTCTATTATATTATGACAGACCAGCTAGATCTACTGTCTCTATTACATTATGACAGACCAGCTAGATCTACTGTCTCTATTATATTATGACAGACCAGCTAGATCTACTGTCTCTATTATATTATGACAGACCAGCTAGATCTAATGTCTCTATTATATTATGACAGACCAGCTAGATCTACAGTCTCTATTATATTATGACAGACCAGCTAGATATACTGTCTCTATTATATTATGACAGACCAGCTAGATCTAATGTCTCTATTATATTATGACAGACCAGCTAGATCTACTGTCTCTATTATATTATGACAGACCAGCTAGATCTACTGTCTCTATTATATTATGACAGACCAGCTAGATCTACAGTATCTATTATATTATGACAGACCAGCTAGATCTACTGTCTCTATTATATTATGACAGACCAGCTAGATCTACTGTCTCTATTATATTATGACAGACCAGCTAGATCTAATGTCTCTATTATATTATGACAGACCAGCTAGATCTACTGTCTTTATTATATTATGACAGAGCAGCTAGATGTACAGTATCTATTATTTTATGACAGACCAGCTAGATCTACTGTCTCTATTATATTATGACAGACCAGCTAGATGTACTGTCTCTATTATATTATGACAGACCAGCTAGATCTAATGTCTCTATTACATTATGACAGACCAGCTAGATCTAATGTCTCTATTATATAATGACAGACCAGCTAGATCTACTACCTCTATTATATTATGACAGACCAGCTAGATCTAATGTCTCTATTACATTATGACAGACCAGCTAGATCTACTGTCTCTATTATATTATGACAGACCAGCTAGATCTAATGTCTCTATTACATTATGACAGACCAGCTAGATCTACTGTCTCTATTATATTATGACAGACCAGCTAGATATACTGTCTCTGTTATATTATGACAGACCAGCTAGATCTACTGTCTCTATTATATTATGACAGACCAGCTAGATCTACTGTCTCTATTATATTATGACAGACCAGCTAGATCTAATGTCTCTATTTTATTATGACAGACCAGCTAGATCTACAGTATCTATTACATTATGACAGGCCAGCTAGATCTACTGTCTCTATTATATTATGACAGACCAGCTAGATCTACTGTCTCTATTATATTATGACATACCAGCTAGATCTAATGTCTCTATTACATTATGCAGACCAGCTAGATCTAATGTCTCTATTATATTATGACAGACCAGCTAGATCTAAAGTTTCTATTATATTATGACAGGCCAGCTAGATCTACTGTCTCTATTATATTATGACAGACCAGCTAGATCTAATGTCTCTATTACATTATGACAGACCAGCTAGATCTAATGTCTCTATTATATTATGACAGACCAGCTAGATCTAATGTCTCTATTACATTATGACAGACCAGCTAGATCTAATGTCTCTATTATATAATGACAGACCAGCTAGATCTACTACCTCTATTATATAATGACAGACCAGCTAGATCTACAGTATCTATTTTATTATGACAGGCCAGCTAGATCTACTGTCTCTATTATATTATGACAGACCAGCTAGGTATCAGGACTGTATCAATGCAGGTTTAAACCCAGTCAGGACTCTATCAGGACTGTATCAATGCAGGTTTAAACCCAGTCAGGACTCTATCAGGACTGTATCAATGCAGGTTTAAACCCAGTCAGGACTCTATCAGGACTCTATCAGGACTGTATCAATGCAGGTTTAAACCCAGTCAGGACTCTATCAGGACTGTATCAATGCAGGTTTAAACCCAGTCAGGACTCTATCAGGACTGTATCAATGCAGGTTTAAACCCAGTCAGGACTCTATCAGGACTGTATCAATGCAGGTTTAAACCCAGTCAGGACTCTATCAGGACTGTATCAATGCAGGTTTAAACCCAGTCAGGACTGTATCAATGCAGGTTTAAACCCAGTCAGGACTCTATCAGGACTGTATCAATGCAGGTTTAAACCCAGTCAGGACTCTATCAGGACTGTATCAATGCAGGTTTAAATCCAGTCAGGACTCTATCAGGACTGTATATATGCAGGTTTAAACCCAGTCAGGACTCTATCAGGACTGTATATATGCAGGTTTAAACCCAGTCAGGACTGTATCAGGACTGTATATATGCAGGTGTAAACCTAGTCAGGACTCTATCAGGACTGTATCAATGCAGGTTTAAACCCAGTCAGGACTGTATCAGGACTGTATATATGCAGGTTTAAACCTAGTCAGGACTCTATCAGGACTGTATCAATGCAGGTTTAAACCCAGTCAGGACTCTATCAGGACTGTATCAATGCAGGTTTAAACCCAGTCAGGACTCTATCAGGACTGTATCAATGCAGGTTTAAACCCAGTCAGGACTCTATCAGGACTCTATCAGGACTGTATCAATGCAGGTTTTAACCCAGTCAGGACTCTATCAGGACTGTATCAATGCAGGTTTAAACCCAGTCAGGACTCTATCAGGACTGTATCAATGCAGGTTTAAACCCAGTCAGGACTCTATCAGGACTGTATCAATGCAGGTTTAAACCCAGTCAGGACTCTATCAGGACTGTATCAATGCAGGTTTAAACCCAGTCAGGACTGTATCAATGCAGGTTTAAACCCAGTCAGGACTCTATCAGGACTGTATCAATGCAGGTTTAAACCCAGTCAGTACTCTATCAGGACTGTATCAATGCAGGTTTAAATCCAGTCAGGACTCTATCAGGACTGTATCAATGCAGGTTTAAACCCAGTCAGGACTCTATCAGGACTGTATCAATGCAGGTTTAAACCCAGTCAGGACTCTATCAGGACTGTATCAATGCAGGTTTAAACCCAGTCAGGACTGTATCAATGCAGGTTTAAACCCAGTCAGGACTCTATCAGGACTGTATCAATGCAGGTTTAAACCCAGTCAGGACTCTATCAGGACTGTATCAATGCAGGTTTAAATCCAGTCAGGACTCTATCAGGACTGTATATATGCAGGTTTAAACCCAGTCAGGACTCTATCAGGACTGTATATATGCAGGTTTAAACCCAGTCAGGACTGTATCAGGACTGTATATATGCAGGTGTAAACCTAGTCAGGACTCTATCAGGACTGTATCAATGCAGGTTTAAACCCAGTCAGGACTGTATCAGGACTGTATATATGCAGGTTTAAACCTAGTCAGGACTCTATCAGGACTGTATCAATGCAGGTTTAAACCCAGTCAGGACTCTATCAGGACTGTATCAATGCAGGTTTAAACCCAGGACTCTATCAGGACTCTATCAGGACTCTATCAGGACTGTATCAATGCAGGTTTAAACCCAGTCAGGACTCTATCAGGACTGTATCAATGCAGGTTTAAACCCAGTCAGGACTCTATCAGGACTGTATCAATGCAGGTTTAAACCCAGTCAGGACTCTATCAGGACTGTATCAATGCAGGTTTAAACCCAGTCAGGACTCTATCAGGACTGTATCAATGCAGGTTTAAACCCAGTCAGGACTCTATCAGGACTGTATCAATGCAGGTTTAAACCCAGTCAGGACTCTATCAGGACTGTATCAATGCAGGTTTAAACCCAGTCAGGACTCTATCAGGACTGTATCAATGCAGGTTTAAACCCAGTCAGGACTCTATCAGGACTGTATCAATGCAGGTTTAAACCCAGTCAGGACTCTATCAGGACTGTATCAATGCAGGTTTAAACCCAGTCAGGACTCTATCAGGACTGTATCAATGCAGGTTTAAACCCAGTCAGGACTCTATCAGGACTGTATCAATGCAGGTTTAAACCCAGTCAGGACTCTATCAGGACTGTATCAATGCAGGTTTAAACCCAGTCAGGACTCTATCAGGACTGTATCAATGCAGGTTTAAATCCAGTCAGGACTCTATCAGGACTGTATCATATGCAGGTTTAAACCCAGTCAGGACTCTATCAGGACTGTATCATATGCAGGTTTAAACCCAGTCAGGACTGTATCAGGACTGTATCATATGCAGGTTTAAACCCAGTCAGGACTCTATCAGGACTGTATCAATGCAGGTTTAAACCCAGTCAGGACTGTATCAGGACTGTATCATATGCAGGTTTAAACCCAGTCAGGACTCTATCAGGACTGTATCAATGCAGGTTTAAACCCAGTCAGGACTCTATCAGGACTGTATCAATGCAGGTTTAAACCCAGTCAGGACTCTATCAGGACTGTATCAATGCAGGTTTAAACCCAGTCAGGACTCTATCAGGACTGTATCAATGCAGGTTTAAACCCAGTCAGGACTCTATCAGGACTCTATCAGGACTGTATCAATGCAGGTTTAAACCCAGTCAGGACTCTATCAGGACTGTATCAATGCAGGTTTAAACCCAGTCAGGACTCTATCAGGACTGTATCAATGCAGGTTTAAACCCAGTCAGGACTCTATCAGGACTGTATCAATGCAGGTTTAAACCCAGTCAGGACTCTATCAGGACTGTATCAATGCAGGTTTAAACCCAGTCAGGACTGTATCAATGCAGGTTTAAACCCAGTCAGGACTCTATCAGGACTGTATCAATGCAGGTTTAAACCCAGTCAGGACTCTATCAGGACTGTATCAATGCAGGTTTAAATCCAGTCAGGACTCTATCAGGACTGTATCAATGCAGGTTTAAACCCAGTCAGGACTCTATCAGGACTGTATCAATGCAGGTTTAAACCCAGTCAGGACTCTATCAGGACTGTATCAATGCAGGTTTAAACCCAGTCAGGACTGTATCAATGCAGGTTTAAACCCAGTCAGGACTCTATCAGGACTGTATCAATGCAGGTTTAAACCCAGTCAGGACTCTATCAGGACTGTATCAATGCAGGTTTAAATCCAGTCAGGACTCTATCAGGACTGTATATATGCAGGTTTAAACCCAGTCAGGACTCTATCAGGACTGTATATATGCAGGTTTAAACCCAGTCAGGACTGTATCAGGACTGTATATATGCAGGTGTAAACCTAGTCAGGACTCTATCAGGACTGTATCAATGCAGGTTTAAACCCAGTCAGGACTGTATCAGGACTGTATATATGCAGGTTTAAACCTAGTCAGGACTCTATCAGGACTGTATCAATGCAGGTTTAAACCCAGTCAGGACTCTATCAGGACTGTATCAATGCAGGTTTAAACCCAGTCAGGACTCTATCAGGACTGTATCAATGCAGGTTTAAACCCAGTCAGGACTGTATCAATTCAGGTTTAAACCCAGTCAGGACTCTATCAGGACTGTATATATGCAGGTTTAAACCTAGTCAGGACTCTATCAGGACTGTATCAATGCAGGTTTAAACCCAGTCAGGACTCTATCAGGACTGTATCAATGCAGGTTTAAACCCAGTCAGGACTCTATCAGGACTGTATCAATGCAGGTTTAAACCCAGTCAGGACTGTGTCAATGCAGGTTTAAACCCAGTCAGGACTCTATCAGGACTGTATCAATGCAGGTTTAAACCCAGTCAGGACTCTATCAGGACTGTATCAATGCAGGTTTAAACCCTGTCAGGACTCTATCAGGACTGTATCAATGCAGGTTTAAACCCAGTCAGGACTGTATCAATGCAGGTTTAAACCCAGTCAGGACTCTATCAGGACTGTATCAATGCAGGTTTAAATCCAGTCAGGACTCTATCAGGACTGTATCAATGCAGGTTTAAATCCAGTCAGGACTCTATCAGGACTGTATCAATGCAGGTTTAAACCCAGTCAGGACTCTATCAGGACTGTATCAATGCAGGTTTAAACCCAGTCATGACTCTATCAGGACTGTATCAATGCAGGTTTAAACCCAGTCAGGACTCTATCAGGACTGTATCAATGCAGGTTTAAACCCATTCAGGACTCTATCAGGACTGTATCAATGCAGGTTTAAACCCAGTCAGGATTCTATCAGGACTGTATCAATGCAGGTTTAAACCCAGTCAGGACTCTATCAGGACTGTATCAATGCAGGTTTAAACCCAGTCAGGACTGTATCAGGACTGTATCAATGCAGGTTTAAACCCAGTCAGGACTCTATCAGGACTGTATCAATGCAGGTTTAAACCCAGTCAGGACTCTATCAGGACTGTATCAATGCAGGTTTAAACCCAGTCAGGACTCTATCAGGACTGTATCAATGCAGGTTTAAACCCAGTCAGGACTCTATCAGGACTGTATCAATGCAGGTTTAAACCCAGTCAGGACTGTATCAATGCAGGTTTAAACCCAGTCAGGACTCTATCAGGACTGTATCAATGCAGGTTTAAACCCAGTCAGGACTCTATCAGGACTGTATCAATGCAGGTTTAAACCCTGTCAGGACTCTATCAGGACTGTATCAATGCAGGTTTAAACCCAGTCAGGACTGTATCAATGCAGGTTTAAACCCAGTCATGACTCTATCAGGACTGTATCAATGCAGGTTTAAATCCAGTCAGGACTCTATCAGGACTGTATCAATGCAGGTTTAAATCCAGTCAGGACTCTATCAGGACTGTATCAATGCAGGTTTAAACCCAGTCAGGACTCTATCAGGACTGTATCAATGCAGGTTTAAACCCAGTCATGACTCTATCAGGACTGTATCAATGCAGGTTTAAACCCAGTCAGGACTCTATCAGGACTGTATCAATGCAGGTTTAAACCCATTCAGGACTCTATCAGGACTGTATCAATGCAGGTTTAAACCCAGTCAGGACTCTATCAGGACTGTATCAATGCAGGTTTAAACCCAGTCAGGACTCTATCAGGACTGTATCAATGCAGGTTTAAACCCAGTCAGGACTGTATCAGGACTGTATCAATGCAGGTTTAAACCCAGTCAGGACTCTATCAGGACTGTATCAATGCAGGTTTAAACCCAGTCAGGACTCTATCAGGACTGTATCAATGCAGGTTTAAACCCAGTCAGGACTCTATCAGGACTGTATCAATGCAGGTTTAAACCCAGTCAGGACTCTATCAGGACTGTATCAATGCAGGTTTAAACCCAGTCAGGACTCTATCAGGACTGTATCAATGCAGGTTTAAACCCAGTCAGGACTCTATCAGGACTGTATCAATGCAGGTTTAAACCCAGTCAGGACTGTATCAATGCAGGTTTAAACCCAGTCAGGACTCTATCAGGACTGTATCAATGCAGGTTTAAACCCAGTCAGTACTCTATCAGGACTGTATCAATGCAGGTTTAAATCCAGTCAGGACTCTATCAGGACTGTATCAATGCAGGTTTAAACCCAGTCAGGACTCTATCAGGACTGTATCAATGCAGGTTTAAACCCAGTCAGGACTCTATCAGGACTGTATCAATGCAGGTTTAAACCCAGTCAGGACTCTATCAGGACTGTATCAATGCAGGTTTATACCCAGTCAGGACTCTATCAGGACTGTATCAATGCAGGTTTAAACCCAGTCAGGACTGTATCAGGACTGTATCAATGCAGGTTTAAACCCAGTCAGGACTGTATCAGGACTGTATCAATGCAGGTTTAAACCCAGTCAGGACTCTATCAGGACTCTATCAATGCAGGTTTAAACCCAGTCAGGACTCTATCAGGACTGTATCAATGCAGGTTTAAACCCAGTCAGGACTCTATCAGGACTGTATCAATGCAGGTTTAAACCCAGTCAGGACTGTATCAGGACTGTATCAATGCAGGTTTAAACCCAGTCTGGACTGTATCAGGACTGTATCAATGCAGGTTTAAACCCAGTCAGGACTCTATCAATGCAGGTTTAAACCCAGTCAGGACTCTATCAATGCAGGTTTAAACCCAGTCAGGACTCTATCAATGCAGGTTTAAACCCAGTCAGGACTCTATCAATGCAGGTTTAAACCCAGTCAGGACTCTATCAATGCAGGTTTAAACCCAGTCAGGACTCTATCAGGACTGTATCAATGCAGGTTTAAACCCAGTCAGGACTGTATCAATGCAGGTGTAAACCCAGTCAGGACTCTATCAGGACTGTATCAATGCAGGTTTAAACCCAGTCAGGACTGTATCAGGACTGTATCAATGCAGGTTTAAACCCAGTCAGGACTGTATCAGGACTGTATCAATGCAGGTTTAAACCCAGTCAGGACTGTATCAATGCAGGTTTAAACCCAGTCAGGACTCTATCAGGACTGTATCAATGCAGGTTTAAACCCAGTCAGGACTCTATCAGGACTGTATCAATGCAGGTTTATACCCAGTCAGGACTGTATCAATGCAGGTTTAAACCCAGTCAGGACTGTATCAGGACTGTATCAATGCAGGTTTAAACCCAGTCAGGACTCTATCAGGACTGTATCAGTGCAGGTTTAAACCCAGTCAGGACTGTATCAATGCAGGTTTAAACCCAGTCAGGACTCTATCAGGACTGTATCAATGCAGGTTTAAACCCAGTCAGGACTGTATCAGGACTGTATCAATGCAGGTTTAAACCCAGTCAGGACTCTATCAGGACTGTATCAATGCAAGTTTAAACCCAGTCAGAACTCTATCAGGATTGTATCAATGCAGGTTTAAACCCAGTCAGGACTCTATCAGGACTGTATCAATGCAGGTTTAAACCCAGTCAGGACTGTATCAGGACTGTATCAATGCAGGTTTAAACCCAGTCAGGACTCTATCAGGACTGTATCAATGCAGGTTTAAACCCAGTCAGGACTCTATCAGGACTGTATCAATGCAGGTTTAAACCCAGTCAGGACTCTATCAGGACTGTATCAATGCAGGTTTAAACCCAGTCAGGACTGTATCAATGCAGGTTTAAACCCAGTCAGGACTCTATCAGGACTGTATCAATGCAGGTTTAAACCCAGTCAGGACTCTATCAGGACTGTATCAATGCAGGTTTAAACCCAGTCAGGACTCTATCAGGACTGTATCAATGCAGGTTTAAACCCAGTCAGGACTCTATCAGGACTGTATCAATGCAGGTTTAAACCCAGTCAGGACTCTATCAGGACTGTATCAATGCAGGTTTAAACCCAGTCAGGACTCTATCAGGACTGTATCAATGCAGGTTTAAACCCAGTCAGGACTCTATCAGGACTGTATCAATGCAGGTTTAAACCCAGTCAGGACTGTATCAGGACTGTATCAATGCAGGTTTAAACCCAGTCAGGACTGTATCAGGACTGTATCAATGCAGGTTTAAACCCAGTCAGGACTCTATCAGGACTGTATCAATGCAGGTTTAAACCCAGTCAGGACTCTATCAGGACTGTATCAATGCAGGTTTAAACCCAGTCAGGACTCTATCAGGACTGTATCAATGCAGGTTTAAACCCAGTCAGGACTGTATCAGGACTGTATCAATGCAGGTTTAAACCCAGTCTGGACTGTATCAGGACTGTATCAATGCAGGTTTAAACCCAGTCAGGACTCTATCAATGCAGGTTTAAACCCAGTCAGGACTCTATCAATGCAGGTTTAAACCCAGTCAGGACTCTATCAGGACTGTATCAATGCAGGTTTAAACCCAGTCAGGACTCTATCAATGCAGGTTTAAACCCAGTCAGGACTGTATCAGGACTGTATCAATGCAGGTTTAAACCCAGTCAGGACTGTATCAGGACTGTATCAATGCAGGTTTAAACCCAGTCAGGACTCTATCAGGACTGTATCAATGCAGGTTTAAACCCAGTCAGGACTCTATCAGGACTGTATCAATGCAGGTTTAAACCCAGTCAGGACTCTATCAGGACTGTATCAATGCAGGTTTAAACCCAGTCAGGACTGTATCAGGACTGTATCAATGCAGGTTTAAACCCAGTCAGGACTCTATCAGGACTGTGTCAATGCAGGTTTAAACCCAGTCAGGACTCTATCAATGCAGGTTTAAACCCAGTCAGGACTCTATCAATGCAGGTTTAAACCCAGTCAGGACTCTATCAATGCAGGTTTAAACCCAGTCAGGACTCTATCAATGCAGGTTTAAACCCAGTCAGGACTCTATCAATGCAGGTTTAAACCCAGTCAGGACTCTATCAGGACTGTATCAATGCAGGTTTAAACCCAGTCAGGACTGTATCAATGCAGGTGTAAACCCAGTCAGGACTCTATCAGGACTGTATCAATGCAGGTTTAAACCCAGTCAGGACTGTATCAGGACTGTATCAATGCAGGTTTAAACCCAGTCAGGACTCTATCAGGACTGTATCAATGCAGGTTTAAACCCAGTCAGGACTGTATCAATGCAGGTTTAAACCCAGTCAGGACTCTATCAGGACTGTATCAATGCAGGTTTAAACCCAGTCAGGACTCTATCAGGACTGTATCAATGCAGGTTTATACCCAGTCAGGACTGTATCAATGCAGGTTTAAACCCAGTCAGGACTGTATCAGGACTGTATCAATGCAGGTTTAAACCCAGTCAGGACTCTATCAGGACTGTATCAGTGCAGGTTTAAACCCAGTCAGGACTGTATCAATGCAGGTTTAAACCCAGTCAGGACTCTATCAGGACTGTATCAATGCAGGTTTAAACCCAGTCAGGACTCTATCAGGACTGTATCAATGCAGGTTTAAACCCAGTCAGGACTCTATCAGGACTGTATCAATGCAGGTTTAAACCCAGTCAGGACTCTATCAGGACTGTATCAATGCAGGTTTAAACCCAGTCAGGACTCTATCAGGACTGTATCAATGCAGGTTTAAACCCAGTCAGGACTGTATCAGGACTGTATCAATGCAGGTTTAAACCCAGTCAGGACTCTATCAGGACTGTATCAATGCAGGTTTAAACCCAGTCAGGACTCTATCAGGACTGTATCAATGCAGGTTTAAACCCAGTCAGGACTCTATCAGGACTGTATCAATGCAGGTTTAAACCCAGTCAGGACTGTATCAATGCAGGTTTAAACCCAGTCAGGACTCTATCAGGACTGTATCAATGCAGGTTTAAACCCAGTCAGTACTCTATCAGGACTGTATCAATGCAGGTTTAAATCCAGTCAGGACTCTATCAGGACTGTATCAATGCAGGTTTAAACCCAGTCAGGACTCTATCAGGACTGTATCAATGCAGGTTTAAACCCAGTCAGGACTCTATCAGGACTGTATCAATGCAGGTTTAAACCCAGTCAGGACTGTATCAGGACTGTATCAATGCAGGTTTAAACCCAGTCAGGACTCTATCAGGACTGTATCAATGCAGGTTTAAACCCAGTCAGGACTGTATCAGGACTGTATCAATGCAGGTTTAAACCCAGTCAGGACTGTATCAGGACTGTATCAATGCAGGTTTAAACCCAGTCAGGACTCTATCAGGACTCTATCAATGCAGGTTTAAACCCAGTCAGGACTCTATCAGGACTGTATCAATGCAGGTTTAAACCCAGTCAGGACTCTATCAGGACTGTATCAATGCAGGTTTAAACCCAGTCAGGACTGTATCAGGACTGTATCAATGCAGGTTTAAACCCAGTCAGGACTGTATCAGGACTGTATCAATGCAGGTTTAAACCCAGTCAGGACTCTATCAATGCAGGTTTAAACCCAGTCAGGACTCTATCAATGCAGGTTTAAACCCAGTCAGGACTCTATCAATGCAGGTTTAAACCCAGTCAGGACTCTATCAATGCAGGTTTAAACCCAGTCAGGACTCTATCAATGCAGGTTTAAACCAAGTCAGGACTCTATCAGGACTGTATCAATGCAGGTTTAAACCCAGTCAGGACTGTATCAATGCAGGTGTAAACCCAGTCAGGACTCTATCAGGACTGTATCAATGCAGGTTTAAACCCAGTCAGGACTGTATCAGGACTGTATCAATGCAGGTTTAAACCCAGTCAGGACTCTATCAGGACTGTATCAATGCAGGTTTAAACCCAGTCAGGACTCTATCAGGACTGTATCAATGCAGGTTTAAACCCAGTCAGGACTGTATCAGGACTGTATCGATGCAGGTTTAAACCCAGTCAGGACTGTATCAATGCAGGTTTAAACCCAGTCAGGACTCTATCAGGACTGTATCAATGCAGGTTTAAACCCAGTCAGGACTCTATCAGGACTGTATCAATGCAGGTTTAAACCCAGTCAGGACTCTATCAGGACTCTATCAGGACTGTATCAATGCAGGTTTAAACCCAGTCAGGACTCTATCAGGACTGTATCAATGCAGGTTTAAACCCAGTCAGGACTCTATCAGGACTGTATCAATGCAGGTTTAAACCCAGTCAGGACTCTATCAGGACTGTATCAATGCAGGTTTAAACCCAGTCAGGACTGCTATCAGGACTGTATCAATGCAGGTTTAAACCCAGTCAGGACTCTATCAGGACTGTATCAATGCAGGTTTAAACCCAGTCAGGACTCTATCAGGACTGTATCAATGCAGGTTTAAACCCAGTCAGGACTGTATCAGGACTGTATCAATGCAGGTTTAAACCCAGTCAGTACTCTATCAGGACTGTATCAATGCAGGTTTAAATCCAGTCAGGACTCTATCAGGACTGTATCAATGCAGGTTTAAACCCAGTCAGGACTCTATCAGGACTGTATCAATGCAGGTTTAAACCCAGTCAGGACTCTATCAGGACTGTATCAATGCAGGTTTAAACCCAGTCAGGACTCTATCAGGACTGTATCAATGCAGGTTTATACCCAGTCAGGACTCTATCAGGACTGTATCAATGCAGGTTTAAACCCAGTCAGGACTGTATCAGGACTGTATCAATGCAGGTTTAAACCCAGTCAGGACTGTATCAGGACTGTATCAATGCAGGTTTAAACCCAGTCAGGACTCTATCAGGACTGTATCAATGCAGGTTTAAACCCAGTCAGGACTCTATCAGGACTGTATCAATGCAGGTTTAAACCCAGTCAGGACTCTATCAGGACTGTATCAATGCAGGTTTAAACCCAGTCAGGACTGTATCAGGACTGTATCAATGCAGGTTTAAACCCAGTCAGGACTCTATCAGGACTGTATCAATGCAGGTTTAAACCCAGTCAGGACTGTATCAATGCAGGTTTAAACCCAGTCAGGACTCTATCAATGCAGGTTTAAACCCAGTCAGGACTCTATCAATGCAGGTTTAAACCCAGTCAGGACTCTATCAATGCAGGTTTAAACCCAGTCAGGACTCTATCAATGCAGGTTTAAACCAAGTCAGGACTCTATCAGGACTGTATCAATGCAGGTTTAAACCCAGTCAGGACTGTATCAATGCAGGTTTAAACCCAGTCAGGACTCTATCAGGACTGTATCAATGCAGGTTTAAACCCAGTCAGGACTGTATCAGGACTGTATCAATGCAGGTTTAAACCCAGTCAGGACTCTATCAGGACTCTATCAGGACTGTATCAATGCAGGTTTAAACCCAGTCAGGACTGTATCAGGACTGTATCAATGTAGGTTTAAACCCAGTCAGGACTGTATCAGGACTGTATCGTTGCAGGTTTAAACCCAGTCAGGACTGTATCAATGCAGGTTTAAACCCAGTCAGGACTCTATCAGGACTGTATCAATGCAGGTTTAAACCCATTCAGGACTCTATCAGGACTGTATCAATGCAGGTTTAAACCCAGTCAGGACTCTATCAGGACTCTATCAGGACTGTATCAATGTAGGTGTAAATCAGGTAGGACTCTATCAGGACTGTATCAATGCAGGTTTAAACCCAGTCAGGACTCTATCAGGACTGTATCAATGCAGGTTTAATCCCAGTCAGGACTCTATCAGGACTGTATCAATGCAGGTTTAAACCCAGTCAGGACTGTATCAATGCAGGTTTAAACCCAGTCAGGACTCTATCAGGACTGTATCAATGCAGGTTTAAACCCAGTCAGGACTGTATCAGGACTGTATCAATGCAGGTTTAAACCCAGTCAGGACTCTATCAGGACTGTATCAATGCAGGTTTAAACCCAGTCAGGACTGTATCAGGACTGTATCAATGCAGGTTTAAACCCAGTCAGGACTCTATCAGGACTGTATCAATGCAGGTTTAAACCCAGTCAGGACTGTATCAGGACTGTATCAATGCAGGTTTAAACCCAGTCAGGACTCTATCAGGACTGTATCAATGCAGGTTTAAACCCAGTCAGGACTGTATCAGGACTGTATCAATGCAGGTTCATACCCAGTCAGGAGTCTATCAGGACTGTATCAATGCAGGTTTAAACCCAGTCAGGACTCTATCAGGACTGTATCAAAGCATGTTTCAACCCAGTCAGGACTCTATCAGGACTGTATCAATGCAGGTTTAAACCCAGTCAGGACTCTATCAGGACTGTATCAGTGCAGGTTTAAACCCAGTCAGGACTCTATCAGGACTGTATCAGTGCAGGTTTAAACCCAGTCAGGACTCTATCAGGACTGTATCAATGCAGGTTTAAACCCAGTCAGGACTCTATCAGGACTGTATCAAAGCATGTTTCAACCCAGTCAGGACTCTATCAGGACTGTATCAATGCAGGTTTAAACCCAGTCAGGACTCTATCAGGACTGTATCAGTGCAGGTTTAAACCCAGTCAGGACTCTATCAGGACTGTATCAGTGCAGGTTTAAACCCAGTCAGGACTCTATCAGGACTGTATCAATGCAGGTTTAAACCCAGTCAGGACTCTATCAGGACTCTATCAGGACTGTATCAATGCAGGTTTAAACCCAGTCAGGACTGTATCAGGACTGTATCAATGCAGGTTTAAACCCAGTCAGGACTCTATCAGGACTGTATCAATGTAGGTTTAAATCCAGTCAGGACTCTATCAGGACTGTATCAATGCAGGTTTAAACCCAGTCAGGACTCTATCAGGACTGTATCAATGCAGGTTTAATCCCAGTCAGGACTCTATCAGGACTGTATCAATGCAGGTTTAAACCCAGTCAGGACTCTATCAGGACTGTATCAATGCAGGTTTAAACCCAGTCAGGACTCTATCAGGACTGTATCAATGCAGGTTTAAACCCAGTCAGGACTGTATCAGGACTGTATCAATGCAGGTTTAATCCCAGTCAGGACTCTATCAGGACTGTATCAATGCAGGTTTAAACCCAGTCAGGACTCTATCAGGACTTTATCAATGCTGGTTTAAACCCAGTCAGGACTGTATCAGGACAGTATCAAAGCAGGTTTAAACCCAGTCAGGACTCTATCAGGACTGTATCAATGCAGGTTTAAACCCAGTCAGGACTCTATCAGGACTGTATCAATGCAGGTTTAAACCCAGTCAGGACTCTATCAGGACTGTATCAATGCAGGTTTATACCCAGTCAGGACTCTATCAGGACAGTATCAATGCAGGTTTAAACCCAGTCAGGACTGTATCAATGCAGGTTTAAACCCAGTAAGGACTCTATCAGGACTGTATCAATGTAGGTTTAAACCCAGTCAGGACTGTATCAGGACTGTATCAATGCAGGTTTAAACCCAGTCAGGACTCTATCAGGACTGTATCAATGCAGGTTTAAACCCAGTCAGGACTCTATCAGGACTTTATCAATGCTGGTTTAAACCCAGTCAGGACTGTATCAGGACAGTATCAAAGCAGGTTTAAACCCAGTCAGGACTCTATCAGGACTGTATCAATGCAGGTTTAAACCCAGTCAGGACTCTATCAGGACTGTATCAATGCAGGTTTAAACCCAGTCAGGACTGTATCAATGCAGGTTTAAACTTAGTCAGGACTCTATCAGGACTGTATCAATGCAGGTTTAAACCCAGTCAGGACTCTATCAGGACTGTATCAATGCAGGTTTAAACCCAGTCAGGACTCTATCAGGACTGTATCAATGCAGGTTTAAACCCAGTCAGGACTGTATCAATGCAGGTTTAAACCCAGTCAGGACTCTATCAGGACTATATCAATGCAGGGTTAAACCCAGTCAGGACTCTATCAGGACTGTATCAATGCAGGTTTAAACCCAGTCAGGACTGTATCAGGACTGTATCAATGCAGGTTTAAACCCAGTCAGGACTCTATCAGGACTCTATCAGGACTGTATCAATGCAGGTTTAAACCCAGTCAGGACTCTATCAGGACTGTATCAATGCAGGTTAAACCCAGTCAGGACTCTATCAGGACTGTATCAATGCAGGTTTAAACCCAGTCAGGACTCTATCAGGACTGTATCAATGCAGGTTTAAACCCAGTCAGGACTGTATCAGGACTGTATCAATGCAGGTTTAAACCCAGTCAGGACTCTATCAGGACTCTATCAGGACTGTATTAATGCAGTTTTAAACCCAGTCAGGACTGTATCAGGACTGTATCATTGCAGGTTTAAACCCAGTCAGGACTGTATCAATGCAGGTTTAAACCCAGTCAGGACTCTATCAGGGACTAGGACTGTATCAATGCAGGTTTAAACCCAGTCAGGACTCTATCAGGACTCTATCAGGACTGTATCAATGTAGGTTTAAATCCAGTCAGGACTCTATCAGGACTGTATCAATGCAGGTTTAAACCCAGTCAGGACTCTATCAGGACTGTATCAATGCAGGTTTAATCCCAGTCAGGACTCTATCAGGACTGTATCAATGCAGGTTTAAACCCAGTCAGGACTGTATCAGGACTGTATCAATGCAGGTTTAAACCCAGTCAGGACTCTATCAGGACTCTATCAGGACTCTATCAATGCAGGTTTAAACCCAGTCAGGACTGTATCAGGACTGTATCAATGTAGGTTTAAACCCAGTCAGGACTGTATCAGGACTGTATCGTTGCAGGTTTAAACCCAGTCAGGACTGTATCAATGCAGGTTTAAACCCAGTCAGGACTCTATCAGGACTGTATCAATGCAGGTTTAAACCCATTCAGGACTCTATCAGGACTGTATCAATGCAGGTTTAAACCCAGTCAGGACTCTATCAGGACTCTATCAGGACTGTATCAATGTAGGTTTAAATCCAGTCAGGACTCTATCAGGACTGTATCAATGCAGGTTTAAACCCAGTCAGGACTCTATCAGGACTGTATCAATGCAGGTTTAATCCCAGTCAGGACTCTATCAGGACTGTATCAATGCAGGTTTAAACCCAGTCAGGACTGTATCAATGCAGGTTTAAACCCAGTCAGGACTCTATCAGGACTGTATCAATGCAGGTTTAAACCCAGTCAGGACTGTATCAGGACTGTATCAATGCAGGTTTAAACCCAGTCAGGACTCTATCAGGACTGTATCAATGCAGGTTTAAACCCAGTCAGGACTGTATCAGGACTGTATCAATGCAGGTTTAAACCCAGTCAGGACTCTATCAGGACTGTATCAATGCAGGTTTAAACCCAGTCAGGACTGTATCAGGACTGTATCAATGCAGGTTTAAACCCAGAGTGGACTCTATCAGGACTGTATCAATGCAGGTTTAAACCCAGTCAGGACTGTATCAGGACTGTATCAATGCAGGTTCATACCCAGTCAGGAGTCTATCAGGACTGTATCAATGCAGGTTTAAACCCAGTCAGGACTCTATCAGGACTGTATCAAAGCATGTTTCAACCCAGTCAGGACTCTATCAGGACTGTATCAATGCAGGTTTAAACCCAGTCAGGACTCTATCAGGACTGTATCAGTGCAGGTTTAAACCCAGTCAGGACTCTATCAGGACTGTATCAGTGCAGGTTTAAACCCAGTCAGGACTCTATCAGGACTGTATCAATGCAGGTTTAAACCCAGTCAGGACTCTATCAGGACTGTATCAAAGCATGTTTCAACCCAGTCAGGACTCTATCAGGACTGTATCAATGCAGGTTTAAACCCAGTCAGGACTCTATCAGGACTGTATCAGTGCAGGTTTAAACCCAGTCAGGACTCTATCAGGACTGTATCAGTGCAGGTTTAAACCCAGTCAGGACTCTATCAGGACTGTATCAATGCAGGTTTAAACCCAGTCAGGACTCTATCAGGACTCTATCAGGACTGTATCAATGCAGGTTTAAACCCAGTCAGGACTGTATCAGGACTGTATCAATGCAGGTTTAAACCCAGTCAGGACTCTATCAGGACTGTATCAATGTAGGTTTAAATCCAGTCAGGACTCTATCAGGACTGTATCAATGCAGGTTTAAACCCAGTCAGGACTCTATCAGGACTGTATCAATGCAGGTTTAATCCCAGTCAGGACTCTATCAGGACTGTATCAATGCAGGTTTAAACCCAGTCAGGACTCTATCAGGACTGTATCAATGCAGGTTTAAACCCAGTCAGGACTCTATCAGGACTGTATCAATGCAGGTTTAAACCCAGTCAGGACTGTATCAGGACTGTATCAATGCAGGTTTAATCCCAGTCAGGACTCTATCAGGACTGTATCAATGCAGGTTTAAACCCAGTCAGGACTGTATCAGGACTGTATCAATGCAGGTTTAAACCCAGTCAGGACTCTATCAGGACTGTATCAATGCAGGTTTATACCCAGTCAGGACTCTATCAGGACAGTATCAATGCAGGTTTAAACCCAGTCAGGACTGTATCAATGCAGGTTTAAACCCAGTAAGGACTCTATCAGGACTGTATCAATGTAGGTTTAAACCCAGTCAGGACTGTATCAGGACTGTATCAATGCAGGTTTAAACCCAGTCAGGACTCTATCAGGACTGTATCAATGCAGGTTTAAACCCAGTCAGGACTCTATCAGGACTTTATCAATGCTGGTTTAAACCCAGTCAGGACTGTATCAGGACAGTATCAAAGCAGGTTTAAACCCAGTCAGGACTCTATCAGGACTGTATCAATGCAGGTTTAAACCCAGTCAGGACTCTATCAGGACTGTATCAATGCAGGTTTAAACCCAGTCAGGACTGTATCAATGCAGGTTTAAACTTAGTCAGGACTCTATCAGGA
>NW_027256880.1:789540-823122 GCF_045679555.1 Salvelinus alpinus
AGTATATCTAGCTGGTCTGTCATAATAAAATAGAGACAGTAGATCTAGCTGGCCTGTCATAATATAATAGATACTGTAGATCTAGCTGGTCTGTCATAATATAATAGAGACATTAGATCTAGCTGGTCTGTCATAATATAATAGAGACAGTATATCTAGCTGGTCTGTCATAATATAATAGAGACAGTAGATCTAGCTGGTCTGTCATAATATAATAGAGACATTAGATCTAGCTGGTCTGTCATACTGTAATAGAGACATTAGATCTAGCTGGCCTGTCATAATATAATAGAGACAGTAGATCTAGCTGGCCTGTCATAATATAATAGATACTGTAGATCTAGCTGGTCTGTCATAATATAATAGAGACATTAGATCTAGCTGGTCTGTCATAATATAATAGAGACAGTATATCTAGCTGGTCTGTCATAATATAATAGAGACAGTAGATCTAGCTGGTCTGTCATAATATAATAGAGACATTAGATCTAGCTGGTCTGTCATAATGTAATAGAGACATTAGATCTAGCTGGTCTGTCATAATATAATAGAGACAGTAGATCTAGCTGGTCTGTCATAATATAATAGAGACATTAGATCTAGCTGGTCTGTCATAATGTAATAGAGACATTAGATCTAGCTGGTCTGTCATAATATAATAGAGACAGTAGATCTAGCTGGTCTGTCATAATATAATAGAGACAGTATATCTAGCTGGTCTGTCATAATATAATAGAGACAGTAGATCTAGCTGGTCTGTCATAATATAATAGAGACAGTAGATCTAGCTGGTCTGTCATAATATAATAGAGACAGTATATCTAGCTGGTCTGTCATAATATAATAGAGACATTAGATCTAGCTGGTCTGTCATAATATAATAGAGACATTAGATCTAGCTGGTCTGTCATAATATAATAGAGACATTAGATCTAGCTGGTCTGTCATAATATAATAGAGACATGTAGATCTAGCTGGTCTGTCATAATATAATAGAGACATTAGATCTAGCTGGTCTGTCATAATATAATAGAGACAGTATATCTAGCTGGTCTGTCATAATATAATAGAGACATTAGATCTAGCTGGTCTGTCATAATATAATAGAGACATTAGATCTAGCCGGTCTGTCATAATATAATAGAGACAGTAGATCTAGCTGGTCTGTCATAATATAATAGAGACAGTAGATCTAGCTGGTCTGTCATAATATAATAGAGACAGTAGATCTAGCTGGTCTGTCATAATATAATAGAGACATTAGATCTAGCTGGTCTGTCATAATATAATAGAGACAGTAGATCTAGCTGGTCTGTCATAATACAATAGAGACAGTAGATCTAGCTGGTCTGTCATAATATAATAGAGACAGTAGATCTAGCTGGTCTGTCATTATATAATAGAGACATTAGATCTAGCTCGTCTGTCATAATGTAATAGAGACATTAGATCTAGCTGGTCTGTCATAATATAATAGAGACATTAGATCTAGCTGGTCTGTCATAATGTAATAGAGACATTAGATCTAGCTGGTCTGTCATAATATAGACAGTAGATCTAGCTGGCCTGTCATAATATAATAGAAACTTTAGATCTAGCTGGTCTGTCATAATAAAATAGAGACATTAGATCTAGCTGGTCTGTCATAATGTAATAGAGACATTAGATCTAGCTGGTCTGTCATAATATAATAGAGACAGTATATCTAGCTGGTCTGTCATAATATAATAGAGAGAGTAGATCTAGCTGGCCTGTCATAATATAATAGAGACATTAGATCTAGCTGGTCTGTCATAATGTAATAGAGACATTAGATCTAGCTGGTCTGTCATAATATAATAGAGACAGTAGATCTAGCTGGTCTGTCATAATATAATAGAGACATTAGATCTAGCTGGTCTGTCATAATATAATAGAGACAGTGTATCTAGCTTGTCTGTCATAATATAATAGAGACAGTAGATCTAGCTGGTTTGTCATAACATAATATATACTGTAGATCTAGCTGGTCTGTCATAATATAATAGAGACATTAGATCTAGCTGGTCTGTCATAATATAATAGAGACAATATATATAGCTGGTCTGTCATAATATAATAGAGACAGTACATCTAGCTGGTCTGTCATAATATAATAGAGACAGTAGATCTAGCTGGTCTGTCATAAAATAATAGATACTGTACATCTAGCTGCTCTGTCATAATATAATAAAGACAGTAGATCTAGCTGGTCTGTCATAATATAATAGAGACATTAGATCTAGCTGGTCTGTCATAATGTAATAGAGACATTCGATCTAGCTGGTCTGTCATAATGTAATAGAGACATTAGATCTAGCTGGTCTGTCATAATATAATAGAGACAGTAGATCTAGCTGGTCTGTCATAATATAATAGATACTGTAGATCTAGCTGGTCTGTCATAATATAATAGAGACATTAGATCTAGCTGGTCTGTCATAATATAATAGAGACAGTACATCTAGCTGGTCTGTCATAATATAATAGAGACAGTAGATCTAGCTGGTCTGTCATAAAATAATAGATACTCTACATCTAGCTGCTCTGTCATAATATAATAAAGACAGTAGATCTAGCTGGTCTGTCATAAAATAATAGAGACAGTAGATCTAGCTGGTCTGTCATAAAATAATAGATACTGTACATCTAGCTGCTCTGTCATAATATAATAGAGACAGTAGATCTAGCTGGTCTGTCATAATATAATAGAGACATTAGATTTAGCTGGTCTGTCATAATGTAATAGAGACATTAGATCTAGCTGGTCTGTCATAATATAATAGAGACAGTAGATCTAGCTGGTCTGTCATAATATAATAGAGACAGTAGATCTAGCTGGTTTGTCATAACATAATATATACTGTAGATCTAGCTGGCCTGTCATAATATAATAGAGACATTAGATCTAGCTGGTAAGTCATAATATAATAGAGACAATATATATAGCTGGTCTGTCATAATATAATAGAGACAGTAGATCTAGCTGGTCTGTCATAAAATAATAGATACTGTACATCTAGCTGCTCTGTAATAATATAATAAGGACAGTAGATCTAGCTGGTCTGTCATAATATAATAGAGACATTAGATCTAGCTGGTCTGTCATAATGTAATAGAGACATTCGATCTAGCTGGTCTGTCATAATGTAATAGAGACATTAGATCTAGCTGCTCTGTCATAATATAATAGAGACAGTAGATCTAGCTGGCCTGTCATACTATAATAGATACTGTAGATCTAGCTGGTCTGTCATAATATAATAGAGACATTAGATCTAGCTGGTCTGTCATAATATAATAGAGACAGTATATCTAGCTGGTCTGTCATAATATAATAGAGACAGTAGATCTAGCTGGTCTGTCATAATGTAATAGAGACAGTAGATCTAGCTGGTTTGTCATAATATAATAGATACTGTAGATCTAGCTGGTCTGTCCTAATATAATAGAGACAGTAGATCTAGCTGATCTGTCATAATATAATAGAGACAGTAGATCTAGCTGGTCTGTCATAATGTAATAGAGACATTAGATCTAGCTGGTCTGTCATAATATAATAGAGACTGTAGATCTAGCTGGTCTGTCATAATATAATAGAGGTAGTAGATCTAGCTGGTCTGTCATTATATAATAGAGACATTAGATCTAGCTGGTCTGTCATAATGTAATAGAGACATTAGATCTAGCTGGTCTGTCATAATATAATAGAGACAGTAGATCTAGCTGGCCTGTCATAATATAATAGATACTGTAGATCTAGCTGGTCTGTCATAATAAAATATAGACATTAGATCTAGCTGGTCTGTCATAATATAATAGAGGCAGTAGATCTAGCTGGTCTGTCATTATATAATAGAGACATTAGATCTAGCTGGTCTGCCATAATGTAATAGAGACATTAGATCTAGCTGGTCTGTCATAATATAATAGAGACAGTAGATCTTGCTGGTCTGTCATAATATAATAGAGACATTAGATCTAGCTGGTCTGTCATAATGTAATAGAGACATTAGATCTAGCTGGCCTGTCATAATGTAATAGAGACATTAGATCTAGCTGGTCTGTCATAATATATTAGAGACAGTATATCTAGCTGGTCTGTCATAATATAATAGATACAGTAGATCTAGCTGTTCTGTCATAATATAATAGAGACATTAGATCTAGCTGGTCTGTCATAATGTAATAGAGACATTAGATCTAGCTGGTCTGTCATAATATAATAGAGACATTAGATCTAGCTGGTCTGTCATAATGTAATAAAGACATTAGATCTAGCTGGTCTGTCATAATATAAAAGAGACAGTATATCTAGCTGGTCTGTCATAATATAATAGAGAGAGTAGATCTAGCTGGCCTGTCATAATATAATAGATACTGTAGATCTAGCTGGTCTGTCATAATATAATAGAGACATTAGATCTAACTGGTCTGTCATAATGTAATAGAGACATTAGATCTAGCTGGTCTGTCATAATATAATAGAGACAATAGATCTAGCTGGTCTGTCATAATATAATAGAGACAGTAGATCTAGCTGGTCTGTCATAATATAATAGAGACATGAGATCTAGCTGGTCTGTCATAATATAATAGAGACATTAGATCTAGCTGGTCTGTCATAATATAATAGAGACATTAGATCTAGCTGGTCTGTCATAATATAATAGAGACATTAGATCTAGCTGGTCTGTCATAATATAATAGAGACAGTATATCTAGCTGGTCTGTCATAATATAATAGAGACAGTGTATCTAGCTGGTCTGTCATAATATAATAGAGACAGTAGATCTAGCTGGTTTGTCATAACATAATAGATACTGTAGATCTAGCTGGCCTGTCATAATATAATAGAGACATTAGATCTAGCTGGTCTGTCATAATATAATAGAGACAATATATCTAGCTGGTCTGTCATAATATAATAGAGACAGTATATCTAGCTGGTCTGTCATAAAATAATAGAGACAGTAGATCTAGCTCTACATCTAGCTGCTCTGTCATAATATAATAAAGACAGTAGATCTAGCTGGTCTGTCATAATATAATAGAGACATTAGATCTAGCTGGTCTGTCATAATGTAATAGAGACAGTAGATCTAGCTGGTCTGTCATAATATAATAGAGACTGTAGATCTAGCTGGTCTGTCATAATGTAATAGAGACATTAGATCTAGCTGGTCTGTCATAATGTAATAGAGACATTAGATCTAGCTGGTCTGTCATTATATAATAGAGACATTAGATCTAGCTGGTCTGTCATAATGTAATAGAGACATTAGATCTAGCTGGTCTGTCATAATGTAATAGAGACATTAGATCTAGCTGGTCTGTCATTATATAATAGAGACATTAGATCTAGCTGGTCTGTCATTATATAATAGAGACATTAGATCTAGCTGGTCTGTCATAATGTAATAGAGACATTAGATCTAGCTGGTCTGTCATTATATAATAGAGACATTAGATCTAGCTGGTCTGTCATAATGTAATAGAGACATTAGATCTAGCTGGTCTGTCATAATGTAATAGAGACATTAGATCTAGCTGGTCTGTCATTATATAATAGAGACATTAGATCTAGCTGGTCTGTCATAATGTAATAGAGACATTAGATCTAGCTGGTCTGTCATTATATAATAGAGACATTAGATCTAGCTGGTCTGTCATAATGTAATAGAGACATTAGATCTAGCTGGTCTGTCATAATGTAATAGAGACATTAGATCTAGCTGGTCTGTCATTATATAATAGAGACATTAGATCTAGCTGGTCTGTCATTATATAATAGAGACATTAGATCTAGCTGGTCTGTCATAATATAATAGAGACATTAGATCTAGCTGGTCTGTCATAATGTAATAGAGACATTAGATCTAGCTGGTCTGTCATAATGTAATAGAGACATTAGATCTAGCTGGTCTGTCATTATATAATAGAGACATTAGATCTAGCTGGTCTGTCATAATGTAATAGAGACATTAGATCTAGCTGGTCTGTCATAATGTAATAGAGACATTAGATCTAGCTGGTCTGTCATTATATAATAGAGACATTAGATCTAGCTGGTCTGTCATAATATAATAGAGACATTAGATCTAGCTGGTCTGTCATAATGTAATAGAGACATTAGATCTAGCTGGTCTGTCATAATGTAATAGAGACATTAGATCTAGCTGGTCTGTCATAATGTAATAGAGACATTAGATCTAGCTGGTCTGTCATTATATAATAGAGACATTAGATCTAGCTGGTCTGTCATAATGTAATAGAGACATTAGATCTAGCTGGTCTGTCATTATATAATAGAGACATTAGATCTAGCTGGTCTGTCATTATATAATAGAGACATTAGATCTAGCTGGTCTGTCATAATGTAATAGAGACATTAGATCTAGCTGGTCTGTCATAATGTAATAGAGACATTAGATCTAGCTGGTCTGTCATTATATAATAGAGACATTAGATCTAGCTGGTCTGTCATAATATAATAGAGACATTAGATCTAGCTGGTCTGTCATAATGTAATAGAGACATTAGATCTAGCTGGTCTGTCATTATATAATAGAGACATTAGATCTAGCTGGTCTGTCATTATATAATAGAGACATTAGATCTAGCTGGTCTGTCATAATGTAATAGAGACATTAGATCTAGCTGGTCTGTCATAATGTAATAGAGACATTAGATCTAGCTGGTCTGTCATTATATAATAGAGACATTAGATCTAGCTGGTCTGTCATAATGTAATAGAGACATTAGATCTAGCTGGTCTGTCATAATGTAATAGAGACATTAGATCTAGCTGGTCTGTCATAATGTAATAGAGACATTAGATCTAGCTGGTCTGTCATTATATAATAGAGACATTAGATCTAGCTGGTCTGTCATTATATAATAGAGACATTAGATCTAGCTGGTCTGTCATTATATAATAGAGACATTAGATCTAGCTGGTCTGTCATAATGTAATAGAGACATTAGATCTAGCTGGTCTGTCATAATGTAATAGAGACATTAGATCTAGCTGGTCTGTCATAATGTAATAGAGACATTAGATCTAGCTGGTCTGTCATTATATAATAGAGACATTAGATCTAGCTGGTCTGTCATAATGTAATAGAGACATTAGATCTAGCTGGTCTGTCATTATATAATAGAGACATTAGATCTAGCTGGTCTGTCATAATGTAATAGAGACATTAGATCTAGCTGGTCTGTCATAATGTAATAGAGACATTAGATCTAGCTGGTCTGTCATTATATAATAGAGACATTAGATCTAGCTGGTCTGTCATTATATAATAGAGACATTAGATCTAGCTGGTCTGTCATAATGTAATAGAGACATTAGATCTAGCTGGTCTGTCATAATGTAATAGAGACATTAGATCTAGCTGGTCTGTCATAATGTAATAGAGACATTAGATCTAGCTGGTCTGTCATTATATAATAGAGACATTAGATCTAGCTGGTCTGTCATAATGTAATAGAGACATTAGATCTAGCTGGTCTGTCATAATGTAATAGAGACATTAGATCTAGCTGGTCTGTCATTATATAATAGAGACATTAGATCTAGCTGGTCTGTCATAATGTAATAGAGACATTAGATCTAGCTGGTCTGTCATAATGTAATAGAGACATTAGATCTAGCTGGTCTGTCATTATATAATAGAGACATTAGATCTAGCTGGTCTGTCATAATATAATAGAGACATTAGATCTAGCTGGTCTGTCATAATGTAATAGAGACATTAGATCTAGCTGGTCTGTCATTATATAATAGAGACATTAGATCTAGCTGGTCTGTCATTATATAATAGAGACATTAGATCTAGCTGGTCTGTCATAATGTAATAGAGACATTAGATCTAGCTGGTCTGTCATTATATAATAGAGACATTAGATCTAGCTGGTCTGTCATAATGTAATAGAGACATTAGATCTAGCTGGTCTGTCATTATATAATAGAGACATTAGATCTAGCTGGTCTGTCATAATATAATAGAGACATTAGATCTAGCTGGTCTGTCATAATGTAATAGAGACATTAGATCTAGCTGGTCTGTCATAATGTAATAGAGACATTAGATCTAGCTGGTCTGTCATAATGTAATAGAGACATTAGATCTAGCTGGTCTGTCATAATGTAATAGAGACATTAGATCTAGCTGGTCTGTCATTATATAATAGAGACATTAGATCTAGCTGGTCTGTCATAATGTAATAGAGACATTAGATCTAGCTGGTCTGTCATTATATAATAGAGACATTAGATCTAGCTGGTCTGTCATTATATAATAGAGACATTAGATCTAGCTGGTCTGTCATAATGTAATAGAGACATTAGATCTAGCTGGTCTGTCATAATGTAATAGAGACATTAGATCTAGCTGGTCTGTCATTATATAATAGAGACATTAGATCTAGCTGGTCTGTCATTATATAATAGAGACATTAGATCTAGCTGGTCTGTCATAATGTAATAGAGACATTAGATCTAGCTGGTCTGTCATAATGTAATAGAGACATTAGATCTAGCTGGTCTGTCATAATGTAATAGAGACATTAGATCTAGCTGGTCTGTCATTATATAATAGAGACATTAGATCTAGCTGGTCTGTCATAATGTAATAGAGACATTAGATCTAGCTGGTCTGTCATTATATAATAGAGACATTAGATCTAGCTGGTCTGTCATAATGTAATAGAGACATTAGATCTAGCTGGTCTGTCATAATGTAATAGAGACATTAGATCTAGCTGGTCTGTCATTATATAATAGAGACATTAGATCTAGCTGGTCTGTCATTATATAATAGAGACATTAGATCTAGCTGGTCTGTCATAATGTAATAGAGACATTAGATCTAGCTGGTCTGTCATAATGTAATAGAGACATTAGATCTAGCTGGTCTGTCATAATGTAATAGAGACATTAGATCTAGCTGGTCTGTCATTATATAATAGAGACATTAGATCTAGCTGGTCTGTCATAATGTAATAGAGACATTAGATCTAGCTGGTCTGTCATTATATAATAGAGACATTAGATCTAGCTGGTCTGTCATTATATAATAGAGACATTAGATCTAGCTGGTCTGTCATAATGTAATAGAGACATTAGATCTAGCTGGTCTGTCATAATGTAATAGAGACATTAGATCTAGCTGGTCTGTCATAATGTAATAGAGACATTAGATCTAGCTGGTCTGTCATTATATAATAGAGACATTAGATCTAGCTGGTCTGTCATTATATAATAGAGACATTAGATCTAGCTGGTCTGTCATAATGTAATAGAGACATTAGATCTAGCTGGTCTGTCATTATGTAATAGAGACATTAGATCTAGCTGGTCTGTCATAATGTAATAGAGACATTAGATCTAGCTGGTCTGTCATTATATAATAGAGACATTAGATCTAGCTGGTCTGTCATAATGTAATAGAGACATTAGATCTAGCTGGTCTGTCATTATATAATAGAGACATTAGATCTAGCTGGTCTGTCATTATATAATAGAGACATTAGATCTAGCTGGTCTGTCATAATGTAATAGAGACATTAGATCTAGCTGGTCTGTCATAATGTAATAGAGACATTAGATCTAGCTGGTCTGTCATAATGTAATAGAGACATTAGATCTAGCTGGTCTGTCATAATGTAATAGAGACATTAGATCTAGCTGGTCTGTCATTATATAATAGAGACATTAGATCTAGCTGGTCTGTCATAATGTAATAGAGACATTAGATCTAGCTGGTCTGTCATTATATAATAGAGACATTAGATCTAGCTGGTCTGTCATTATATAATAGAGACATTAGATCTAGCTGGTCTGTCATAATGTAATAGAGACATTAGATCTAGCTGGTCTGTCATAATGTAATAGAGACATTAGATCTAGCTGGTCTGTCATTATATAATAGAGACATTAGATCTAGCTGGTCTGTCATTATATAATAGAGACATTAGATCTAGCTGGTCTGTCATAATGTAATAGAGACATTAGATCTAGCTGGTCTGTCATTATATAATAGAGACATTAGATCTAGCTGGTCTGTCATAATGTAATAGAGACATTAGATCTAGCTGGTCTGTCATTATATAATAGAGACATTAGATCTTGCTGGTCTGTCATTATATAATAGAGACATTAGATCTAGCTGGTCTGTCATAATGTAATAGAGACATTAGATCTAGCTGGTCTGTCATAATGTAATAGAGACATTAGATCTAGCTGGTCTGTCATTATATAATAGAGACATTAGATCTAGCTGGTCTGTCATAATATAATAGAGACATTAGATCTAGCTGGTCTGTCATTATATAATAGAGACATTAGATCTAGCTGGTCTGTCATAATGTAATAGACACATTAGATCTAGCTGGTCTGTCATAATGTAATAGAGACATTAGATCTAGCTGGTCTGTCATAATGTAATAGAGACATTAGATCTAGCTGGTCTGTCATAATGTAATAGAGACATTAGATCTAGCTGGTCTGTCATAATGTAATAGAGACATTAGATCTAGCTGGTCTGTCATAATGTAATAGAGACATTAGATCTAGCTGGTCTGTCATTATATAATAGAGACATTAGATCTTGCTGGTCTGTCATTATATAATAGAGACATTAGATCTAGCTGGTCTGTCATAATGTAATAGAGACATTAGATCTAGCTGGTCTGTCATAATGTAATAGAGACATTAGATCTAGCTGGTCTGTCATTATATAATAGAGACATTAGATCTAGCTGGTCTGTCATTATATAATAGAGACATTAGATCTAGCTGGTCTGTCATAATGTAATAGAGACATTAGATCTAGCTGGTCTGTCATAATGTAATAGAGACATTAGATCTAGCTGGTCTGTCATAATGTAATAGAGACATTAGATCTAGCTGGTCTGTCATTATATAATAGAGACATTAGATCTAGCTGGTCTGTCATAATGTAATAGAGACATTAGATCTAGCTGGTCTGTCATTATATAATAGAGACATTAGATCTAGCTGGTCTGTCATTATATAATAGAGACATTAGATCTAGCTGGTCTGTCATAATGTAATAGAGACATTAGATCTAGCTGGTCTGTCATAATGTAATAGAGACATTAGATCTAGCTGGTCTGTCATTATATAATAGAGACATTAGATCTAGCTGGTCTGTCATAATGTAATAGAGACATTAGATCTAGCTGGTCTGTCATAATGTAATAGAGACATTAGATCTAGCTGGTCTGTCATAATGTAATAGAGACATTAGATCTAGCTGGTCTGTCATTATATAATAGAGACATTAGATCTAGCTGGTCTGTCATAATGTAATAGAGACATTAGATCTAGCTGGTCTGTCATTATATAATAGAGACATTAGATCTAGCTGGTCTGTCATTATATAATTGAGACATTAGATCTAGCTGGTCTGTCATAATGTAATAGAGACATTAGATCTAGCTGGTCTGTCATTATATAATAGAGACATTAGATCTAGCTGGTCTGCCATAATGTAATAGAGACATTAGATCTAGCTGGTCTGTCATTATATAATAGAGACATTAGATCTAGCTGGTCTGTCATTATATAATAGAGACATTAGATCTAGCTGGTCTGTCATAATGTAATAGAGACATTAGATCTAGCTGGTCTGTCATAATGTAATAGAGACATTAGATCTAGCTGGTCTGTCATTATATAATAGAGACATTAGATCTAGCTGGTCTGTCATTATATAATAGAGACATTAGATCTAGCTGGTCTGTCATTATATAATAGAGCCATTAGATCTAGCTGGTCTGTCATAATGTAATAGAGACATTAGATCTAGCTGGTCTGTCATTATATAATAGAGACATTAGATCTAGCTGGTCTGTCATAATGTAATAGAGACATTAGATCTAGCTGGTCTGTCATAATGTAATAGAGACATTAGATCTAGCTGGTCTGTCATTATATAATAGAGACATTAGATCTAGCTGGTCTGTCATAATGTAATAGAGACATTAGATCTAGCTGGTCTGTCATTATATAATAGAGACATTAGATCTAGCTGGTCTGTCATAATGTAATAGAGACATTAGATCTAGCATTTCTGTCATTATATAATAGAGACATTAGATCTAGCTGGTCTGTCATAATATAATAGAGACATTAGATCTAGCTGGTCTGTCATAATGTAATAGAGACATTAGATCTAGCTGGTCTGTCATAATGTAATAGAGACATTAGATCTAGCTGGTCTGTCATAATGTAATAGAGACATTAGATCTAGCTGGTCTGTCATTATATAATAGAGACATTAGATCTAGCTGGTCTGTCATAATGTAATAGAGACATTAGATCTAGCATTTCTGTCATTATATAATAGAGACATTAGATCTAGCTGGTCTGTCATAATATAATAGAGACATTAGATCTAGCTGGTCTGTCATAATGTAATAGAGACATTAGATCTAGCTGGTCTGTCATAATGTAATAGAGACATTAGATCTAGCTGGTCTGTCATTATATAATAGAGACATTAGATCTAGCTGGTCTGTCATTATATAATAGAGACATTAGATCTAGCTGGTCTGTCATAATGTAATAGAGACATTAGATCTTGCTGGTCTGTCATAATGTAATAGAGACATTAGATCTAGCTGGTCTGTCATTATATAATAGAGACATTAGATCTAGCTGGTCTGTCATAATGTAATAGAGACATTAGATCTAGCTGGTCTGTCATTATATAATAGAGACATTAGATCTAGCTGGTCTGTCATTATATAATAGAGACATTAGATCTAGCTGGTCTGTCATAATGTAATAGAGACATTAGATCTAGCTGGTCTGTCATAATGTAATAGAGACATTAGATCTAGCTGGTCTGTCATTATATAATAGAGACATTAGATCTAGCTGGTCTGTCATTATATAATAGAGACATTAGATCTAGCTGGTCTGTCATAATGTAATAGAGACATTAGATCTAGCTGGTCTGTCATTATATAATAGAGACATTAGATCTAGCTGGTCTGTCATTATATAATAGAGACATTAGATCTAGCTGGTCTGTCATAATGTAATAGAGACATTAGATCTAGCTGGTCTGTCATTATATAATAGAGACATTAGATCTAGCTGGTCTGTCATAATGTAATAGAGACATTAGATCTAGCTGGTCTGTCATTATATAATAGAGACATTAGATCTAGCTGGTCTGTCATAATGTAATAGAGACATTAGATCTAGCTGGTCTGTCATAATGTAATAGAGACATTAGATCTAGCTGGTCTGTCATAATGTAATAGAGACATTAGATCTAGCTGGTCTGTCATAATGTAATAGAGACATTAGATCTAGCTGGTCTGTCATTATATAATAGAGACATTAGATCTAGCTGGTCTGTCATTATATAATAGAGACATTAGATCTAGCTGGTCTGTCATAATGTAATAGAGACATTAGATCTAGCTGGTCTGTCATTATATAATAGAGACATTAGATCTAGCTGGTCTGTCATTATATAATAGAGACATTAGATCTAGCTGGTCTGTCATAATGTAATAGAGACATTAGATCTAGCTGGTCTGTCATAATGTAATAGAGACATTAGATCTAGCTGGTCTGTCATTATATAATAGAGACATTAGATCTAGCTGGTCTGTCATTATATAATAGAGACATTAGATCTAGCTGGTCTGTCATAATGTAATAGAGACATTAGATCTAGCTGGTCTGTCATTATATAATAGAGACATTAGATCTAGCTGGTCTGTCATAATGTAATAGAGACATTAGATCTAGCTGGTCTGTCATTATATAATAGAGACATTAGATCTAGCTGGTCTGTCATTATATAATAGAGACATTAGATCTAGCTGGTCTGTCATAATGTAATAGAGACATTAGATCTAGCTGGTCTGTCATAATGTAATAGAGACATTAGATCTAGCTGGTCTGTCATTATATAATAGAGACATTAGATCTAGCTGGTCTGTCATAATATAATAGAGACATTAGATCTAGCTGGTCTGTCATTATATAATAGAGACATTAGATCTAGCTGGTCTGTCATAATGTAATAGAGACATTAGATCTAGCTGGTCTGTCATAATGTAATAGAGACATTAGATCTAGCTGGTCTGTCATAATATAATAGAGACATTAGATCTAGCTGGTCTGTCATAATGTAATAGAGACATTAGATCTAGCTGGTCTGTCATTATATAATAGAGACATTAGATCTAGCTGGTCTGTCATAATGTAATAGAGACATTAGATCTAGCTGGTCTGTCATTATATAATAGAGACATTAGATCTAGCTGGTCTGTCATTATATAATAGAGACATTAGATCTAGCTGGTCTGTCATAATGTAATAGAGACATTAGATCTAGCTGGTCTGTCATAATGTAATAGAGACATTAGATCTAGCTGGTCTGTCATTATATAATAGAGACATTAGATCTAGCTGGTCTGTCATTATATAATAGAGACATTAGATCTAGCTGGTCTGTCATAATGTAATAGAGACATTAGATCTAGCTGGTCTGTCATAATGTAATAGAGACATTAGATCTAGCTGGTCTGTCATAATGTAATAGAGACATTAGATCTAGCTGGTCTGTCATTATATAATAGAGACATTAGATCTAGCTGGTCTGTCATAATGTAATAGAGACATTAGATCTAGCTGGTCTGTCATAATGTAATAGAGACATTAGATCTAGCTGGTCTGTCATTATATAATAGAGACATTAGATCTAGCTGGTCTGTCATAATGTAATAGAGACATTAGATCTAGCTGGTCTGTCATAATGTAATAGAGACATTAGATCTAGCTGGTCTGTCATTATATAATAGAGACATTAGATCTAGCTGGTCTGTCATTATATAATAGAGACATTAGATCTAGCTGGTCTGTCATAATGTAATAGAGACATTAGATCTAGCTGGTCTGTCATTATATAATAGAGACATTAGATCTAGCTGGTCTGTCATTATATAATAGAGACATTAGATCTAGCTGGTCTGTCATAATGTAATAGAGACATTAGATCTAGCTGGTCTGTCATAATGTAATAGAGACATTAGATCTAGCTGGTCTGTCATTATATAATAGAGACATTAGATCTAGCTGGTCTGTCATAATGTAATAGAGACATTAGATCTAGCTGGTCTGTCATTATATAATAGAGACATTAGATCTAGCTGGTCTGTCATAATGTAATAGACACATTAGATCTAGCTGGTCTGTCATAATGTAATAGAGACATTAGATCTAGCTGGTCTGTCATAATGTAATAGAGACATTAGATCTAGCTGGTCTGTCATAATGTAATAGAGACATTAGATCTAGCTGGTCTGTCATTATATAATAGAGACATTAGATCTAGCTGGTCTGTCATAATGTAATAGAGACATTAGATCTAGCTGGTCTGTCATTATATAATAGAGACATTAGATCTTGCTGGTCTGTCATTATATAATAGAGACATTAGATCTAGCTGGTCTGTCATAATGTAATAGAGACATTAGATCTAGCTGGTCTGTCATAATGTAATAGAGACATTAGATCTAGCTGGTCTGTCATTATATAATAGAGACATTAGATCTAGCTGGTCTGTCATTATATAATAGAGACATTAGATCTAGCTGGTCTGTCATAATGTAATAGAGACATTAGATCTAGCTGGTCTGTCATAATGTAATAGAGACATTAGATCTAGCTGGTCTGTCATAATGTAATAGAGACATTAGATCTAGCTGGTCTGTCATTATATAATAGAGACATTAGATCTAGCTGGTCTGTCATAATGTAATAGAGACATTAGATCTAGCTGGTCTGTCATTATATAATAGAGACATTAGATCTAGCTGGTCTGTCATTATATAATAGAGACATTAGATCTAGCTGGTCTGTCATAATGTAATAGAGACATTAGATCTAGCTGGTCTGTCATAATGTAATAGAGACATTAGATCTAGCTGGTCTGTCATTATATAATAGAGACATTAGATCTAGCTGGTCTGTCATAATGTAATAGAGACATTAGATCTAGCTGGTCTGTCATAATGTAATAGAGACATTAGATCTAGCTGGTCTGTCATAATGTAATAGAGACATTAGATCTAGCTGGTCTGTCATTATATAATAGAGACATTAGATCTAGCTGGTCTGTCATAATGTAATAGAGACATTAGATCTAGCTGGTCTGTCATTATATAATAGAGACATTAGATCTAGCTGGTCTGTCATTATATAATTGAGACATTAGATCTAGCTGGTCTGTCATAATGTAATAGAGACATTAGATCTAGCTGGTCTGTCATTATATAATAGAGACATTAGATCTAGCTGGTCTGCCATAATGTAATAGAGACATTAGATCTAGCTGGTCTGTCATTATATAATAGAGACATTAGATCTAGCTGGTCTGTCATTATATAATAGAGACATTAGATCTAGCTGGTCTGTCATAATGTAATAGAGACATTAGATCTAGCTGGTCTGTCATAATGTAATAGAGACATTAGATCTAGCTGGTCTGTCATTATATAATAGAGACATTAGATCTAGCTGGTCTGTCATTATATAATAGAGACATTAGATCTAGCTGGTCTGTCATTATATAATAGAGCCATTAGATCTAGCTGGTCTGTCATAATGTAATAGAGACATTAGATCTAGCTGGTCTGTCATTATATAATAGAGACATTAGATCTAGCTGGTCTGTCATAATGTAATAGAGACATTAGATCTAGCTGGTCTGTCATAATGTAATAGAGACATTAGATCTAGCTGGTCTGTCATTATATAATAGAGACATTAGATCTAGCTGGTCTGTCATAATGTAATAGAGACATTAGATCTAGCTGGTCTGTCATTATATAATAGAGACATTAGATCTAGCTGGTCTGTCATAATGTAATAGAGACATTAGATCTAGCTTGTCTGTCATTATATAATAGAGACATTAGATCTAGCTGGTCTGTCATAATATAATAGAGACATTAGATCTAGCTGGTCTGTCATAATGTAATAGAGACATTAGATCTAGCTGGTCTGTCATAATATAATAGAGACATTAGATCTAGCTGGTCTGTCATAATGTAATAGAGACATTAGATCTAGCTGGTCTGTCATTATATAATAGAGACATTAGATCTAGCTGGTCTGTCATAATGTAATAGAGACATTAGATCTAGCTTGTCTGTCATTATATAATAGAGACATTAGATCTAGCTGGTCTGTCATTATATAATAGAGACATTAGATCTAGCTGGTCTGTCATAATGTAATAGAGACATTAGATCTAGCTGGTCTGTCATAATGTAATAGAGACATTAGATCTAGCTGGTCTGTCATAATATAATAGAGACATTAGATCTAGCTGGTCTGTCATTATATAATAGAGACATTAGATCTAGCTGGTCTGTCATAATGTAATAGAGACATTAGATCTTGCTGGTCTGTCATAATGTAATAGAGACATTAGATCTAGCTGGTCTGTCATAATGTAATAGAGACATTAGATCTAGCTGGTCTGTCATAATGTAATAGAGACATTAGATCGAGCTGGTCTGTCATAATGTAATAGAGACATTAGATCTAGCTGGTCTGTCATTATATAATAGAGACATTAGATCTAGCTGGTCTGTCATAATATAATAGAGACATTAGATCTAGCTGGTCTGTCATTATATAATAGAGACATTAGATCTAGCTGGTCTGTCATAATATAATAGAGACATTAGATCTAGCTGGTCTGTCATTATATAATAGAGACATTAGATCTAGCTGGTCTGTCATAATGTAATAGAGACATTAGATCTAGCTGGTCTGTCATAATGTAATAGAGACATTAGATCTAGCTGGTCTGTCATTATATAATAGAGACATTAGATCTAGCTGGTCTGTCATAATGTAATAGAGACATTAGATCTAGCTGGTCTGTCATTATATAATAGAGACATTAGATCTAGCTGGTCTGTCATAATGTAATAGAGACATTAGATCTAGCTGGTCTGTCATTATATAATAGAGACATTAGATCTAGCTGGTCTGTCATAATGTAATAGAGACATTAGATCTAGCTGGTCTGTCATAATGTAATAGAGACATTAGATCTAGCTGGTCTGTCATTATATAATAGAGACATTAGATCTAGCTGGTCTGTCATAATGTAATAGAGACATTAGATCTAGCTGGTCTGTCATAATGTAATAGAGACATTAGATCTAGCTGGTCTGTCATTATATAATAGAGACATTAGATCTAGCTGGTCTGTCATAATGTAATAGAGACATTAGATCTAGCTGGTCTGTCATTATATAATAGAGACATTAGATCTAGCTGGTCTGTCATTATATAATAGAGACATTAGATCTAGCTGGTCTGTCATAATGTAATAGAGACATTAGATCTAGCTGGTCTGTCATTATATAATAGAGACATTAGATCTAGCTGGTCTGTCATAATATAATAGAGACATTAGATCTAGCTGGTCTGTCATTATATAATAGAGACATTAGATCTAGCTGGTCTGTCATAATGTAATAGAGACATTAGATCTAGCTGGTCTGTCATTATATAATAGAGACATTAGATCTAGCTGGTCTGTCATAATGTAATAGAGACATTAGATCTAGCTGGTCTGTCATTATATAATAGAGACATTAGATCTAGCTGGTCTGTCATAATATAATAGAGACATTAGATCTAGCTGGTCTGTCATAATGTAATAGAGACATTAGATCTAGCTGGTCTGTCATAATGTAATAGAGACATTAGATCTAGCTGGTCTGTCATTATATAATAGAGACATTAGATCTAGCTGGTCTGTCATAATGTAATAGAGACATTAGATCTAGCTGGTCTGTCATAATGTAATAGAGACATTAGATCTAGCTGGTCTGTCATAATGTAATAGAGACATTAGATCTAGCTGGTCTGTCATTATATAATAGAGACATTAGATCTAGCTGGTCTGTCATAATGTAATAGAGACATTAGATCTAGCTGGTCTGTCATAATGTAATAGAGACATTAGATCTAGCTGGTCTGTCATTATATAATAGAGACATTAGATCTAGCTGGTCTGTCATTATGTAATAGAGACATTAGATCTAGCTGGTCTGTCATTATATAATAGAGACATTAGATCTAGCTGGTCTGTCATAATGTAATAGAGACATTAGATCTAGCTGGTCTGTCATAATATAATAGAGACATTAGATCTAGCTGGTCTGTCATAATGTAATAGAGACATTAGATCTAGCTGGTCTGTCATAATATAATAGAGACATTAGATCTAGCTGGTCTGTCATTATATAATAGAGACATTAGATCTAGCTGGTCTGTCATAATGTAATAGAGACATTAGATCTAGCTGGTCTGTCATAATATAATAGAGACATTAGATCTAGCTGGTCTGTCATAATGTAATAGAGACATTAGATCTAGCTGGTCTGTCATTATATAATAGAGACATTAGATCTAGCTGGTCTGTCATAATATAATAGAGACATTAGATCTAGCTGGTCTGTCATTATATAATAGAGACATTAGATCTAGCTGGTCTGTCATAATGTAATAGAGACATTAGATCTAGCTGGTCTGTCATTATATAATAGAGACATTAGATCTAGCTGGTCTGTCATAATGTAATAGAGACATTAGATCTAGCTGGTCTGTCATTATATAATAGAGACATTAGATCTAGCTGGTCTGTCATAATGTAATAGAGACATTAGATCTAGCTGGTCTGTCATAATGTAATAGAGACATTAGATCTAGCTGGTCTGTCATTATATAATAGAGACATTAGATCTAGCTGGTCTGTCATTATATAATAGAGACATTAGATCTAGCTGGTCTGTCATAATGTAATAGAGACATTAGATCTAGCTGGTCTGTCATAATATAATAGAGACATTAGATCTAGCTGGTCTGTCATTATATAATAGAGACATTAGATCTAGCTGGTCTGTCATAATATAATAGAGACATTAGATCTAGCTGGTCTGTCATTATATAATAGAGACATTAGATCTAGCTGGTCTGTCATAATGTAATAGAGACATTAGATCTAGCTGGTCTGTCATTATATAATAGAGACATTAGATCTAGCTGGTCTGTCATAATGTAATAGAGACATTAGATCTAGCTGGTCTGTCATAATGTAATAGAGACATTAGATCTAGCTGGTCTGTCATAATGTAATAGAGACATTAGATCTAGCTGGTCTGTCATAATATAATAGAGACATTAGATCTAGCTGGTCTGTCATTATATAATAGAGACATTAGATCTAGCTGGTCTGTCATAATATAATAGAGACATTAGATCTAGCTGGTCTGTCATTATATAATAGAGACATTAGATCTAGCTGGTCTGTCATAATATAATAGAGACATTAGATCTAGCTGGTCTGTCATTATATAATAGAGACATTAGATCTAGCTGGTCTGTCATAATGTAATAGAGACATTAGATCTAGCTGGTCTGTCATAATGTAATAGAGACATTAGATCTAGCTGGTCTGTCATAATGTAATAGAGACATTAGATCTAGCTGGTCTGTCATAATATAATAGAGACATTAGATCTAGCTGGTCTGTCATAATGTAATAGAGACATTAGATCTAGCTGGTCTGTCATTATATAATAGAGACATTAGATCTAGCTGGTCTGTCATAATGTAATAGAGACATTAGATCTAGCTGGTCTGTCATAATATAATAGAGACATTAGATCTAGCTGGTCTGTCATAATGTAATAGAGACATTAGATCTAGCTGGTCTGTCATTATATAATAGAGACATTAGATCTAGCTGGTCTGTCATTATATAATAGAGACATTAGATCTAGCTGGTCTGTCATAATATAATAGAGACATTAGATCTAGCTGGTCTGTCATAATATAATAGAGACATTAGATCTAGCTGGTCTGTCATAATGTAATAGAGACATTAGATCTAGCTGGTCTGTCATAATATAATAGAGACATTAGATCTAGCTGGTCTGTCATAATGTAATAGAGACATTAGATCTAGCTGGTCTGTCATAATATAATAGAGACATTAGATCTAGCTGGTCTGTCATTATATAATAGAGACATTAGATCTAGCTGGTCTGTCATAATGTAATAGAGACATTAGATCTAGCTGGTCTGTCATAATATAATAGAGACATTAGATCTAGCTGGTCTGTCATAATATAATAGAGACATTAGATCTAGCTGGTCTGTCATAATGTAATAGAGACATTAGATCTAGCTGGTCTGTCATAATATAATAGAGACATTAGATCTAGCTGGTCTGTCATAATATAATAGAGACATTAGATCTAGCTGGTCTGTCATAATGTAATAGAGACATTAGATCTAGCTGGTCTGTCATAATATAATAGAGACATTAGATCTAGCTGGTCTGTCATTATATAATAGAGACATTAGATCTAGCTGGTCTGTCATAATATAATAGAGACATTAGATCTAGCTGGTCTGTCATAATATAATAGAGACATTAGATCTAGCTGGTCTGTCATAATATAATAGAGACATTAGATCTAGCTGGTCTGTCATAATATAATAGAGACATTAGATCTAGCTGGTCTGTCATTATATAATAGAGACATTAGATCTAGCTGGTCTGTCATTATATAATAGAGACATTAGATCTAGCTGGTCTGTCATAATGTAATAGAGACATTAGATCTAGCTGGTCTGTCATAATATAATAGAGACATTAGATCTAGCTGGTCTGTCATAATGTAATAGAGACATTAGATCTAGCTGGTCTGTCATTATATAATAGAGACATTAGATCTAGCTGGTCTGTCATAATGTAATAGAGACATTAGATCTAGCTGGTCTGTCATTATATAATAGAGACATTAGATCTAGCTGGTCTGTCATAATATAATAGAGACATTAGATCTAGCTGGTCTGTCATAATATAATAGAGACATTAGATCTAGCTGGTCTGTCATAATATAATAGAGACATTAGATCTAGCTGGTCTGTCATAATATAATAGAGACATTAGATCTAGCTGGTCTGTCATAATGTAATAGAGACATTAGATCTAGCTGGTCTGTCATAATATAATAGAGACATTAGATCTAGCTGGTCTGTCATAATATAATAGAGACATGTAGATCTAGCTGGTCTGTCATAATATAATAGAGACATGTAGATCTAGCTGGTCTGTCATAATATAATAGAGACATTAGATCTAGCTGGTCTGTCATAATGTAACAGAGACATTAGATCTAGCTGGTCTGTCATAATGTAATAGAGACATTAGATCTAGCTGGTCTGTCATAATATAATAGAGACATTAGATCTAGCTGGTCTGTCATAATGTAATAGAGACATTAGATCTAGCTGGTCTGTCATAATATAATAGAGACATTAGATCTAGCTGGTCTGTCATAATATAATAGAGACATTAGATCTAGCTGGTCTGTCATAATATAATAGAGACAGTAGATCTAGCTGGTCTGTCATAATATAATAGAGACAGTAGATCTAGCTGGTCTGTCATAATGTAATAGAGACTGTAGATCTAGCTGGTCTGTCTTAATATAATAGAGACAGTAGATCTAGCTGATCTGTCATAATATAATAGAGACAGTAGATCTAGCTGGTCTGTCATAATGTAATAGAGACATTAGATCTAGCTGGTCTGTCATAATATAATAGAGACAGTAGATCTAGCTGGCCTGTCATAATATAATAGATACTGTAGATCTAGCTGGTCTGTCATAATATAATAGAGGTAGTAGATCTAGCTGGTCTGTCATTATATAATAGAGACATTAGATCTAGCTGGTCTGTCATAATGTAATAGAGACATTAGATCTAGCTGGTCTGTCATAATATAATAGAGACATTAGATCTAGCTGGTCTGTCATAATATAATAGAGACATTAGATCTAGCTGGTCTGTCATAATGTAATAGAGACATTCGATCTAGCTGGTCTGTCATAATGTAATAGAGACATTAGATCTAGCTGGTCTGTCATAATATAATAGAGACAGTAGATCTAGCTGGCCTGTCATACTATAATAGATACTGTAGATCTAGCTGGTCTGTCATAATATAATAGAGACATTAGATCTAGCTGGTCTGTCATAATATAATAGAGACAGTAGATCTAGCTGGTCTGTCATAATATAATAGAGACATTAGATCTAGCTGGTCTGTCATAATATAATAGAGACAGTAGATCTAGCTGGTCTGTCATAATATAATAGAGACAGTAGATCTCGCTGGTCTGTCATAATATAATAGAGACATTAGATCTAGCTGGTCTGTCATAATATAATAGAGACATTAGATCTAGCTGGTCTGTCATAATATAATAGAGACATTAGATCTAGCTGGTCTGTCATAATATAATAGAGACAATATATCTAGCTGGTCTGTCATAATATAATAGAGACAGTAGATCTAGCTGGTCTGTCATAATATAATCTAGATCTAGCTGTCTGTCATAATGTAATAGAGACATTAGATCTAGCTGGTCTGTCATAATGTAATAGAGACATTAGATCTAGCTGGTCTGTCATAATATAATAGAGACAGTAGATCTAGCTGGCCTGTCATACTATAATAGATACTGTAGATCTAGCTGGTCTGTCATAATATAATAGAGACATTAGATCTAGCTGGTCTGTCATAATATAATAGAGACAGTATATCTAGCTGGTCTGTCATAATATAATAGAGATAGTAGATCTAGCTGGTCTGTCATAATGTAATAGAGACATTAGATCTAGCTGGTCTGTCATAATATAATAGAGACAGTAGATCTAGCTGGTCTGTCATAATATAATAGAGACAGTAGATCTAGCTGGTCTGTCATAATGTAATAGAGACATTAGATCTAGCTGGTCTGTCATAATATAATAGAGACAGTAGATCTAGCTGGCCTGTCATAATATAATAGATACTGTAGATCTAGCTGGTCTGTCATAATATAATAGAGGTAGTAGATCTAGCTGGTCTGTCATTATATAATAGAGACATTAGATCTAGCTGGTCTGTCATAATGTAATAGAGACATTAGATCTAGCTGGTCTGTCATAATATAATAGAGACAGTAGATCTAGCTGGCCTGTCATAATATAATAGATACTGTTGATCTAGCTGGTCTGTCATAATAAAATAGAGGCATTAGATCTAGCTGGTCTGTCATAATATAATAGAGGCAGTAGATCTAGCTGGTCTGTCATTATATAATAGAGACAGTAGATCTAGCTGGTCTGTCATAATATAATAGAGACAGTATATCTAGCTGGTCTGTCATAATATAATAGAGACAGTAGATCTAGCTGGTCTGTCATAATATAATAGATACTGTAGATCTAGCTGGTCTGTCTTAATATAATAGAGACAGTAGATCTAGCTGATCTGTCATAATATAATAGAGACAGTAGATCTAGCTGGTCTGTCATAATGTAATAGAGACATTAGATCTAGCTGTTCTGTCATAATATAATAGAGACAGTAGATCTAGCTGCCCTGTCATAATATAATAGATACTGTAGATCTAGCTGGTCTGTCATAATATAATAGAGGTAGTAGATCTAGCTGGTCTGTCATTATATAATAGAGACATTAGATCTAGCTGGTCTGTCATAATGTAATAGAGACTTTAGATCTAGCTGGTCTGTCATAATATAATAGAGACAGTAGATCTAGCTGGCCTGTCATAATATAATAGATACTGTAGATCTAGCTGGTCTGTCATAATGTAATAGAGACATTAGATCTAGCTGGTCTGTCATAATATAATAGAGACAGTAGATCTAGCTGGCCTGTCATAATATAATAGATACAGTAGATCTAGCTGGTCTGTCATAATATAATAGAGACATTAGATCTAGCTGGTCTGTCATAATATAATAGAGACATTAGATCTAGCTGGTCTGTCATAATATAATAGAGACAATATATATAGCTGGTCTGTCATAATATAATAGAGACAGTATATCTAGCTGGTTTGTCATAATATAATAGAGACAGTAGATCTAGCTGGTCTGTCATAAAATAATAGATACTGTACATCTAGCTGCTCTGTCATAATATAATAAAGACAGTAGATCTAGCTGGTCTGTCATAATATAATAGAGACATTAGATCTAGCTGGTCTGTCATAATGTAATAGAGACAGTATATCTAGCTGGTCTGTCATAATGTAATAGAGACATTATATCTAGCTGGTCTGTCATAATATAATAGAGACAGTAGATCTAGCTGGCCTGTCATACTATAATAGATACTGTAGATCTAGCTGGTCTGTCATAATATAATAGAGACATTAGATCTAGCTGGTCTGTCATAATATAACAGAGACAGTATATCTAGCTGGTCTGTCATAATATAATAGAGACAGTAGATCTAGCTGGTCTGTCATAATATAATAGAGACAGTAGATCTAGCTGGTCTGTCATAATATAATAGAGACAGTATATCTCGCTGGTCTGTCATAATATAATAGAGACAGTATATCTAGCTGGTCTGTCATAATATAATAGAGACAGTAGATCTAGCTGGTCTGTCATAATATAATAGAGACATTAGATCTAGCTGGTCTGTCATAATATAATAGAGACAATATATATAGCTGGTCTGTCATAATATAATAGAGACTGTATATCTAGCTGGTCTGTCATAACATAATAGATACTGTAGATCTAGCTGGCCTGTCATAATATAATAGAGACATTAGATCTAGCTGGTCTGTCATAATATAATCAAGACAGTAGATCTAGCTGGTCTGTCATAATATAATAGAGACATTAGATCTAGCTGGTCTGTCATAATGTAATAGAGACATTCGATCTAGCTGGTCTGTCATAATGTAATAGAGACATTAGATCTAGCTGGTCTGTCATAATATAATAGAGACAGTAGATCTAGCTGGTCTGTCATAATATAATAGAGACATTAGATCTAGCTGGTCTGTCATAATATAATAGAGACAGTATATCTAGCTGGTCTGTCATAATATAATAGAGACAGTAGATCTGGCTGGTCTGTCATAATGTAATAGAGAAAGTAGATCTAGCTGGTCTGTCATAATATAATAGAGACAGTAGATCTAGCTGATCTGTCATAATATAATAGAGACAGTAGATCTAGCTGGTCTGTCATAATGTAATAGAGACATTAGATCTAGCTGGTCTGTCATAATATAATAGAGACAGTAGATCTAGCTGGCCTGTCATAATATAATAGATACTGTAGATCTAGCTGGTCTGTCATAATATAATAGAGGTAGTAGATCTAGCTGGTCTGTCATTATATAATAGAGACATTAGATCTAGCTGGTCTGTCATAATGTAATAGAGACATTAGATCTAGCTGGTCTGTCATAACATAATAGAGACATTAGATCTAGCTGGTCTGTCATAATATAATAGAGACATTAGATCTAGCTGGTCTGTCATAATGTAATAGAGACATTCGATCTAGCTGGTCTGTCATAATGTAATAGAGACATTAGATCTAGCTGGTCTGTCATAATATAATAGAGACAGTAGATCTAGCTGGCCTGTCATACTATAATAGATACTGTAGATCTAGCTGGTCTGTCATAATATAATAGAGACATTAGATCTAGCTGGTCTGTCATAATATAATAGAGACAGTAGATCTAGCTGGTCTGTCATAATATAATAGAGACATTAGATCTAGCTGGTCTGTCATAATATAATAGAGACAGTAGATCTAGCTGGTCTGTCATAATATAATAGAGACAGTATATCTCGCTGGTCTGTCATAATATAATAGAGACAGTATATCTAGCTGGTCTGTCATAATATAATAGAGACAGTAGATCTAGCTGGCCTGTCATAATATAATAGAGACATTAGATCTAGCTGGTCTGTCATAATATAATAGAGACAATATATATAGCTGGTCTGTCATAATATAATAGAGACTGTATATCTAGCTGGTCTGTCATAACATAATAGATACTGTAGATCTAGCTGGCCTGTCATAATGTAATAGAGACATTCGATCTAGCTGGTCTGTCATAATGTAATAGAGACATTAGATCTAGCTGGTCTGTCATAATATAATAGAGACAGTAGATCTAGCTGGCCTGTCATACTATAATAGATACTGTAGATCTAGCTGGTCTGTCATAATATAATAGAGACATTAGATCTAGCTGGTCTGTCATAATATAATAGAGACAGTATATCTAGCTGGTCTGTCATAATATAATAGAGATAGTAGATCTAGCTGGTCTGTCATAATGTAATAGAGAAAGTAGATCTAGCTGGTCTGTCTTAATATAATAGAGACAGTAGATCTAGCTGATCTGTCATAATATAATAGAGACAGTAGATCTAGCTGGTCTGTCATAATGTAATAGAGACATTAGATCTAGCTGGTCTGTCATAATATAATAGAGACAGTAGATCTAGCTGGCCTGTCATAATATAATAGATATTGTAGATCTAGCTGGTCTGTCATAATATAATAGAGGTAGTAGATCTAGCTGGTCTGTCATTATATAATAGAGACATTAGATCTAGCTGGTCTGTCATAATGTAATAGAGACATTAGATCTAGCTGGTCTGTCATAACATAATAGAGACAGTAGATCTAGCTGGCCTGTCATAATATAATAGATACTGTAGATCTAGCTGGTCTGTCATAATAAAATAGAGGCATTAGATCTAGCTGGTCTGTCATAATATAATAGAGGCAGTAGATCTAGCTGGTCTGTCATAATGTAATAGAGACAGTAGATCTAGCTGGTCTGTCATAATATAATAGAGACAGTATATCTAGCTGGTCTGTCATAATATAATAGAGACAGTAGATCTAGCTGGTCTGTCATAATATAATAGATACTGTAGATCTAGCTGGTCTGTCTTAATATAATAGAGACAGTAGATCTAGCTGATCTGTCATAATATAATAGAGACAGTAGATCTAGCTGGTCTGTCATAATGTAATAGAGACATTAGATCTAGCTGGTCTGTCATAATATAATAGAGACAGTAGATCAAGCTGCCCTGTCATAATATAATAGATACTGTAGATCTAGCTGGTCTGTCATAATATAATAGAGGTAGTAGATCTAGCTGGTCTGTCATTGTATAATAGAGACATTAGATCTAGCTGGTCTGTCATAATGTAATAGAGACTTTAGATCTAGCTGGTCTGTCATAATATAATAGAGACAGTAGATCTAGCTGGCCTGTCATAATATAATAGATACTGTAGATCTAGCTGGTCTGTCATAATGTAATAGAGACATTAGATCTAGCTGGTCTGTCATAATATAATAGAGACAGTAGATCTAGCTGGCCTGTCATAATATAATAGATACAGTAGATCTAGCTGGTCTGTCATAATATAATAGAGACATTAGATCTAGCTGGCCTGTCATAATATAATAGAGACATTAGATCTAGCTGGTCTGTCATAATATAATAGAGACAAAATATATAGCTGGTCTGTCATAATATAATAGAGACAGTATATCTAGCTGGTTTGTCATAATATAATAGAGACAGTAGATCTAGCTGGTCTGTCATAATATAATAGATACTGTACATCTAGCTGCTCTGTCATAATATAATAAAGACAGTAGATCTAGCTGGTCTGTCATAATATAATAGAGACATTAGATCTAGCTGGTCTGTCATAATGTAATAGAGACAGTATATCTAGCTGGTCTGTCATAATGTAATAGAGACATTATATCTAGCTGGTCTGTCATAATATAATAGAGACAGTAGATCTAGCTGGCCTGTCATACTATAATAGATACTGTAGATCTAGCTGGTCTGTCATAATATAATAGAGACATTAGATCTAGCTGGTCTGTCATAATATAACAGAGACAGTATATCTAGCTGGTCTGTCATAATATAATAGAGACAGTAGATCTAGCTGGTCTGTCATAATATAATAGAGACAGTATATCTAGCTGGTCTGTCATAATATAATAGAGACAGTATATCTCGCTGGTCTGTCATAATATAATAGAGACAGTATATCTAGCTGGTCTGTCATAATATAATAGATACTGTAGATCTAGCTGGCCTGTCATAATATAATAGAGACATTAGATCTAGCTGGTCTGTCATAATATAATAGAGACAATATATATAGCTGGTCTGTCATAATATAATAGAGACAGTATATCTAGCTGGTCTGTCATAACATAATAGATACTGTAGATCTAGCTGGCCTGTCATAATATAATAGAGACATTAGATCTAGCTGGTCTGTCATAATATAATAGAGACAGTAGATCTAGCTGGTCTGTCATAATATAATAGAGACATTAGATCTAGCTGGTCTGTCATAATGTAATAGAGACATTCGATCTAGCTGGTCTGTCATAATGTAATAGAGACATTAGATCTAGCTGGTCTGTCATAATATAATAGAGACAGTAGATCTAGCTGGCCTGTCATAATATAATAGAGACATTAGATCTAGCTGGTCTGTCATAATATAATAGAGACAGTATATCTAGCTGGTCTGTCATAATATAATAGAGACAGTAGATCTGGCTGATCTGTCATAATGTAATAGAGACAGTAGATCTAGCTGGTCTGTCATAATATAATAGAGACAGTAGATCTAGCTGGTCTGTCATAATATAATAGAGACAGTAGATCTAGCTGGTCTGTCATAATGTAATAGAGACATTATATCTAGCTGGTCTGTCATAATATAATAGAGACAGTAGATCTAGCTGGTCTGTCATAATATAATAGAGACTGTAGATCTAGCTGGTCTGTCATAATATAATAGAGGTAGTAGATCTAGCTGGTCTGTCATTATATAATAGAGACATTAGATCTAGCTGGTCTGTCATAATGTAATAGAGACATTAGATCTAGCTGGTCTGTCATAACATAATAGAGACAATAGATCTAGCTGGCCTGTCATAATATAATAGAGACATTAGATCTAGCTGGTCTGTCATAATGTAATAGAGACATTCGATCTAGCTGGTCTGTCATAATGTAATAGAGACATTAGATCTAGCTGGTCTGTCATAATATAATAGAGACAGTAGATCTAGCTGGCCTGTCATACTATAATAGATACTGTAGATCTAGCTGGTCTGTCATAATATAATAGAGACATTAGATCTAGCTGGTCTGTCATAATATAATAGAGACAGTATATCTAGCTGGTCTGTCATAATATAATAGAGACATTAGATCTAGCTGGTCTGTCATAATATAATAGAGACAGTAGATCTAGCTGGTCTGTCATAATATAATAGAGACAGTATATCTCGCTGGTCTGTCATAATATAATAGAGACAGTATATCTAGCTGGTCTGTCATAATATAATAGATACTGTAGATCTAGCTGGCCTGTCATAATATAATAGAGACATTAGATCTAGCTGGTCTGTCATAATATAATAGAGACAGTATATATAGCTGGTCTGTCATAATATAATAGAGACAGTAGATCTAGCTGGTCTGTCATAACATAATAGATACTGTAGATCTAGCTGGTCTGTCATAATGTAATAGAGACATTCGATCTAGCTGGTCTGTCATAATGTAATAGAGACATTAGATCTAGCTGGTCTGTCATAATATAATAGAGACAGTAGATCTAGCTGGCCTGTCATACTATAATAGATACTGTAGATCTAGCTGGTCTGTCATAATATAATAGAGACATTAGATCTAGCTGGTCTGTCATAATATAATAGAGACAGTATATCTAGCTGGTCTGTCATAATATAATAGAGATAGTAGATCTAGCTGGTCTGTCATAATATAATAGAGACAGTAGATCTAGCTGATCTGTCATAATATAATAGAGACAGTAGATCTAGCTGGTCTGTCATAATGTAATAGAGACATTAGATCTAGCTGGTCTGTCATAATATAATAGAGACAGTAGATCTAGCTGGTCTGTCATAATATAATAGATACATTAGATCTAGCTGGTCTGTCATAATATAATAGAGGTAGTAGATCTAGCTGGTCTGTCATTATATAATAGAGACATTAGATCTAGCTGGTCTGTCATAATGTAATAGAGACATTAGATCTAGCTGGTCTGTCATAATATAATAGAGACAGTAGATCTAGCTGGCCTGTCATAATATAATAGAGACATTAGATCTAGCTGGTCTGTCATAATATAATAGAGGCATTAGATCTAGCTGGTCTGTCATAATATAATAGAGACAGTAGATCTAGCTGGTCTGTCATTATATAATAGAGACAGTAGATCTAGCTGGTCTGTCATAATATAATAGAGACATTAGATCTAGCTGGTCTGTCATAATATAATAGAGACAGTAGATCTAGCTGGTCTGTCATAATATAATAGAGACATGTAGATCTAGCTGGTCTGTCATTAATATAATAGAGACAGTAGATCTAGCTGGTCTGTCATAATATAATAGAGACAGTAGATCTAGCTGGTCTGTCATAATGTAATAGAGACATTAGATCTAGCTGGTCTGTCATAATATAATAGAGACAGTAGATCTAGCTGGCCTGTCATAATATAATAGATACTGTAGATCTAGCTGGTCTGTCATAATATAATAGAGGCAGTAGATCTAGCTGGTCTGTCATAATATAATAGAGACATTAGATCTAGCTGGTCTGTCATAATGTAATAGAGACATTAGATCTAGCTGGTCTGTCATAATATAATAGAGACAGTAGATCTAGCTGGTCTGTCATAATATAATAGATACATGTAGATCTAGCTGGTCTGTCATAATGTAATAGAGACATTAGATCTAGCTGGTCTGTCATAATATAATAGAGACAGTAGATCTAGCTGGTCTGTCATAATATAATAGAGACAGTAGATCTAGCTGGTCTGTCATAATATAATAGAGACATTAGATCTAGCTGGTCTGTCATAATATAATAGAGACATTAGATCTAGCTGGTCTGTCATAATATAATAGAGACAATAGATCTAGCTGGTCTGTCATAATATAATAGAGACAGTATATCTAGCTGGTCTGTCATAATATAATAGAGACAGTAGATCTAGCTGGTCTGTCATAATATAATAGAGACATTAGATCTAGCTGGTCTGTCATAATATAATAGAGACATTAGATCTAGCTGGTCTGTCATAATATAATAGAGACATTAGATCTAGCTGGTCTGTCATAATGTAATAGAGACAGTATATCTAGCTGGTCTGTCATAATGTAATAGAGACATTATATCTAGCTGGTCTGTCATAATATAATAGAGACAGTAGATCTAGCTGGTCTGTCATAATATAATAGAGACAGTAGATCTAGCTGGTCTGTCATAATATAATAGAGACATTAGATCTAGCTGGTCTGTCATAATATAATAGAGACATTAGATCTAGCTGGTCTGTCATAATATAATAGAGACATTAGATCTAGCTGGTCTGTCATAATATAATAGAGACAGTAGATCTAGCTGGTCTGTCATAATATAATAGAGACAGTATATCTCGCTGGTCTGTCATAATATAATAGAGACAGTATATCTAGCTGGTTTGTCATAACATAATAGATACTGTAGATCTAGCTGGCCTGTCATAATATAATAGAGACATTAGATCTAGCTGGTCTGTCATAATATAATAGAGACAATATATATAGCTGGTCTGTCATAATATAATAGAGACAGTAGATCTAGCTGGTCTGTCATAACATAATAGATACTGTAGATCTAGCTGGCCTGTCATAATATAATAGAGACATTAGATCTAGCTGGTCTGTCATAATATAATCAGAGACAGTAGATCTAGCTGGTCTGTCATAATATAATAGAGACATTAGATCTAGCTGGTCTGTCATAATATAATAGAGACATTCGATCTAGCTGGTCTGTCATAATGTAATAGAGACATTAGATCTAGCTGGTCTGTCATAATATAATAGAGACAGTAGATCTAGCTGGCCTGTCATAATATAATAGAGACATTAGATCTAGCTGGTCTGTCATAATATAATAGAGACAGTATATCTAGCTGGTCTGTCATAATATAATAGAGACAGTAGATCTAGCTGGTCTGTCATAATGTAATAGAGACATTAGATCTAGCTGGTCTGTCATAATATAATAGAGACAGTAGATCTAGCTGATCTGTCATAATATAATAGAGACAGTAGATCTAGCTGGTCTGTCATAATGTAATAGAGACATTAGATCTAGCTGGTCTGTCATAATATAATAGAGACAGTAGATCTAGCTGGCCTGTCATAATATAATAGATACTGTAGATCTAGCTGGTCTGTCATAATATAATAGAGACATTAGATCTAGCTGGTCTGTCATAATATAATAGAGACAGTAGATCTAGCTGGTCTGTCATAATTTTTACATTACATTTAAGTCATTTAGCAGACGCTCTTATCCAGAGCGACTTACAAATTGGAAAGTTCATACATATTCATCCTGGTCCCCCCGTGGGGAATGAACCCACAACCCTGGCGTTGCAAGCGCCATGCTCTACCAACTGAGCCACACGGGACCATATAATAGAGACATAATATAATAGAGACATTAGATCTAGCTGGATCTAGCTGGT
>NW_027256880.1:823222-852267 GCF_045679555.1 Salvelinus alpinus
TGTCATAAATAATAGAGACAGTAGATCTAGCTGGTCTGTCATAATATAATAGAGACATTAAATCTAGCTGGTTTGTCATAATATAATAGAGACAGTAGATCTAGCTGGTCTGTCATAATGTAATAGAGACATTAGATCTAGCTGGTCTGTCATAATATAATAGAGACATTAGATCTAGCTGGTCTGTCATAATATAATAGAGACAGTATATCTAGCTGGTCTGTCATAATATAATAGATACTGTAGATCTAGCTGGTCTGTCATAGTAAAATAGAGACATTAGATCTAGCTGGTCTGTCATAATATAATAGAGACAGTATATCTAGCTGGTCTGTCATAAATAATAGAGACAGTAGATCTAGCTGGTCTGTCATAATATAATAGAGACATTAAATCTAGCTGGTTTGTCATAATATAATAGAGACAGTAGATCTAGCTGGTCTGTCATAATGTAATAGAGACATTAGATCTAGCTGGTCTGTCATAATATAATAGAGACATTAGATCTAGCTGGTCTGTCATAATATAATAGAGACAGTATATCTAGCTGGTCTGTCATAATATAATAGATACTGTAGATCAAGCTGGTCTGTCATAATAAAATATAGACATTAGATCTAGCTGGTCTGTCATAATATAATAGAGACAGTAGATCTAGCTGGTCTGTCATAATATAATAGAGACATTAGATCTAGCTGGTCTGTCATAATATAATAGAGGCAGTAGATCTGCCTGGTCTGTCATTATATAATAGAGACAGTAGATCTTGCTGGTCTGTCATAATGTAATAGAGACATTAGATCTAGCTGGTCTGTCTTAATATAATAGAGACAGTATATCTAGCTGGTCTGTCATAATATAATAGAGACAGTATATCTAACTGGTCTGTCATAATATAATAGAGACAGTATATCTAGCTGGCCTGTCATAACATAATAGATACTGTAGATCTAGCTGGTCTGTCATAATATAATAGAGACAGTAGATCTAGCTGGTCTGTCATAATATAATAGAGACATTAGATCTAGCTGGTCTGTCATAATATAATAGAGACAGTATATCTAGCTGGTCTGTCATAATATAATAGAGACAGTATATCTAGCTGGCCTGTCATAACATAATAGATACTGTAGATCTAGCTGGTCTGTCATAATATAATAGAGACATTAGATCTAGCTGGTCTGTCATAATATAATAGAGACAGTATATCTAGCTGGTCTGTCATAATATAATAGATACTGTAGATCTAGCTGGTCTGTCATAAATAATAGAGACAGTAGATCTAGCTGGTCTGTCATAATATAATAGAGACATTAAATCTAGCTGGTTTGTCATAATATAATAGAGACAGTAGATCTAGCTGGTCTGTCATAATGTAATAGAGACATTAGATCTAGCTGGTCTGTCATAATATAATAGAGACATTAGATCTAGCTGGTCTGTCATAATATAATAGAGACAGTATATCTAGCTGGTCTGTCATAATATAATAGATACTGTAGATCTAGCTGGTCTGTCATAGTAAAATAGAGACATTAGATCTAGCTTGTCTGTCATAATATAATAGAGACAGTATATCTAGCTGGTCTGTCATGAATAATAGAGACAGTAGATCTAGCTGGTCTGTCATAATATAATAGAGACATTAAATCTAGCTGGTTTGTCATAATATAATAGAGACATTAGATCTAGCTGGTCTGTCATAATGTAATGGAGACATTCGATCTAGCTGGTCTGTCATAATGTAATAGAGACATTAGATCTAGCTGGTCTGTCATAATATAATAGAGACAGTAGATCTAGCTGGCCTGTCATACTATAATAGATACTGTAGATCTAGCTGGTCTGTCATAATATAATAGAGATAGTAGATCTAGCTGGCCTGTCATAATATAATAGATACTGTAGATCAAGCTGGTCTGTCATAATAAAATAGAGACATTAGATCTAGCTGGTCTGTCATAATATAATAGAGACAGTATATCTAGCTAGTCTGTCATAATATAATAGAGACAGTAGATCTAGCTGGTCTGTCATAATATAATAGAGACATTAGATCTAGCTGGTCTGTCATAATATAATAGAGGCAGTAGATCTGCCTGGTCTGTCATTATATAATAGAGACAGTAGATCTTGCTGGTCTGTCATAATGTAATAGAGACATTAGATCTAGCTGGTCTGTTTTAATATAATAGAGACAGTATATCTAGCTGGTCTGTCATAATATAATAGAGACAGTATATCTAACTGGTCTGTCATAATATAATAGAGACAGTATATCTAGCTGGCCTGTCATAACATAATAGATACTGTAGATCTAGCTGTTCTGTCATAATATAATAGAGACATTAGATCTAGCTGGTCTGTCATAATATAATAGAGACAGTATATTTAGCTGGTCTGTCATAATATAATAGAGACAGTAGATCTAGCTGGTCTGTCAAAATATAATAGAGACATTAGATCTAGCTGGTCTGTCATAATGTAATAGAGACATTAGATCTAGCTGGTCTGTCATAATATAATAGAGACAGTAGATCTAGCCGGCATGTCATAATATAATAGATACTGTAGATCTAGCTGGTCTGTCATAGTAAAATAGAGACATTAGATCTAGCTGGTCTGTCATAATATAATAGAGACAGTATATCTAGCTGGTCTGTCATAATATAATAGAGACAGTAGATCTAGCTGGTCTGTCATAATATAATAGAGACATTAGATCTAGCTGCTCTGTCATAATGTAATAGAGACATTAGATCTAGCTGGTCTGTCATAATGTAATAGAGACATTAGATCTAGCTGGTCTGTCATAATATAATAGAGACAGTATATCTAGCTGGTCTGTCATAATATAATAGAGACAGTAGATCTAGCTAGCCTGTCATAACATAATATATACTGTAGATCTAGCTGTTCTGTCATAATATAATAGAGACATTAGATCTAGCTGGTCTGTCATAATATAATAGAGACAGTAGATCTAGCTGGTCTGTCATAATATAATAGAGACAGTAGATCTAGCTGGTCTGTCATAATATAATAGAGACATTAGATCTAGCTGGTCTGTCATAATATAATAGAGGCAGTAGATCTAGCTGGTCTGTCATTATATAATAGAGACAGTATATCTAGCTGGTTTGTCATAATATAATAGAGACAGTAGATCTAGCTGGTCTGTCATAATGTAATAGAGACATTAGATCTAGCTGGTCTGTCGTAATATAATAGAGACAGTAGATCTAGCTGGTCTGTCATAATATAATAGAGACAGTAGATCTAGCTGGTCTGTCATAATATAATAGAGACAGTAGATCTAGCTGGTCTGTCATAATATAATAGAGACATTAGATCTAGCTGGTCTGTCATAATATAATAGAGGCAGTAGATCTAGCTGGTCTGTCATTATATAATAGAGACAGTATATCTAGCTGGTTTGTCATAATATAATAGAGACAGTAGATCTAGCTGGTCTGTCATAATATAATAGAGACATTAGATCTAGCTGGTCTGTCATAATATAATAGAGACATTAGATCTAGCTGGTCTGTCATAATATAATAGAGGCAGTAGATCTACCTGGTCTGTCATTATATAATAGAGACAGTAGATCTAGCTGGTCTGTCATAATATAATAGAGACATTATTTCTAGCTGGTCTGCCATAATGTAATAGAGACATTAAATCTAGCTGGTCTGTCATAATATAATAGAGACATTAGATCTAGCTGGTCTGTCATAATATAATAGAGACAGTAGATCTTGCTGGTCTGTCATAATGTAATAGAGACATTAGATCTAGCTGGTCTGTCATAATATAATAGAGACAGTATATCTAGCTGGTCTGTCATAATATAATAGAGACAGTATATCTAGCTGGCCTGTCATAACATAATAGATACTGTAGATCTAGCTGGTCTGTCATAATATAATAGAGACATTAGATCTAGCTGGTCTGTCATAATATAATAGAGACAGTATATCTAGCTGGTCTGTCATAATATAATAGATACTGTAGATCTAGCTGGTCTGTCATAGTAAAATAGAGACATTAGATCTAGCTGGTCTGTCATAATATAATAGAGACAGTATATCTAGCTGGTCTGTCATAATATAATAGAGACAGTAGATCTAGCTGGTCTGTCATAATATAATAGAGACATTAAATCTAGCTGGTCTGTCATAATATAATAGAGGCAGTAGATCTAGCTGGTCTGTCATTATATAAAAGAGACAGTAGATCTAGCCGGCATGTCATAATATAATAGATACTGTAGATCTAGCTGGTCTGTCATAGTAAAATAGAGACATTAGATCTAGCTGGTCTGTCATAATATAATAGAGACAGTATATCTAGCTGGTCTGTCATAATATAATAGAGACAGTAGATCTAGCTGGTCTGTCATAATATAATAGAGACATTAGATCTAGCTGCTCTGTCATAATGTAATAGAGACATTAGATCTAGCTGGTCTGTCATAATGTAATAGAGACATTAGATCTAGCTGGTCTGTCATAATATAATAGAGACAGTATATCTAGCTGGTCTGTCATAATATAATAGAGACAGTAGATCTAGCTAGCCTGTCATAACATAATATATACTGTAGATATAGCTGTTCTGTCATAATATAATAGAGACATTAGATCTAGCTGGTCTGTCATAATATAATAGAGACAGTATATCTAGCTGGTCTGTCATAATATAATAGAGAAAGTAGATCTAGCTGGTCTGTCATAATATAATAGAGACATTAGATCTAGCTGGTCTGTCATAATATAATAGAGGCAGTAGATCTAGCTGGTCTGTCATTATATAATAGAGACAGTATATCTAGCTGGTTTGTCATAATATAATAGAGACAGTAGATCTAGCTGGTCTGTCATAATGTAATAGAGACATTAGATCTAGCTGGTCTGTCGTAATATAATAGAGACATTAGATCTAGCTGGTCTGTCATAATATAATAGAGACAGTATATCTAGCTGGTCTGTCATAATATAATAGAGACAGTAGATCTAGCTGGTCTGTCATAATATAATAGAGACATTAGATCTAGCTGGTCTGTCATAATATAATAGAGGCAGTAGATCTAGCTGGTCTGTCATTATATAATAGAGACAGTATATCTAGCTGGTTTGTCATAATATAACAGAGACAGTAGATCTAGCTGGTCTGTCATAATGTAATAGAGACATTAGATCTAGCTGGTCTGTCATAATATAATAGAGACATTAGATCTAGCTGGTCTGTCATAATATAATAGAGGCAGTAGATCTACCTGGTCTGTCATTATATAATAGAGACAGTAGATCTAGCTGGTCTGTCATAATATAATAGAGACATTATTTCTAGCTGGTCTGCCATAATGTAATAGAGACATTAAATCTAGCTGGTCTGTCATAATATAATAGAGACATTAGATCTAGCTGGTCTGTCATAATATAATAGAGACAGTAGATCTTGCTGGTCTGTCATAATGTAATAGAGACATTAGATCTAGCTGGTCTGTCATAATATAATAGAGACAGTATATCTAGCTGGTCTGTCATAATATAATAGAGACAGTATATCTAGCTGGCCTGTCATAACATAATAGATACTGTAGATCTAGCTGGTCTGTCATAATATAATAGAGACATTAGATCTAGCTGGTCTGTCATAATATAATAGAGACAGTATATCTAGCTGGTCTGTCATAATATAATAGATACTGTAGATCTAGCTGGTCTGTCATAGTAAAATAGAGACATTAGATCTAGCTTGTCTGTCATAATATAATAGAGACAGTATATCTAGCTGGTCTGTCATAATATAATAGAGACAGTAGATCTAGCTGGTCTGTCATAATATAATAGAGACATTAGATCTAGCTGGTCTGTCATAATATAATAGAGGCAGTAGATCTAGCTGGTCTGTCATTATATAATAGAGACAGTAGATCTAGCTGGTCTGTCATAATATAATAGAGACATTAGATCTAGCTGGTCTGCCATAATGTAATAGAGACATTAGATCTAGCTGGTCTGTCATAATATAATAGAGACAGTATATCTAGCTGGTCTGTCATAATATAATAGGGACAGTAGATCTTGCTGGTCTGTCATAATATAATAGAGACATTAGATCTAGCTGGTCTGTCATAATGTAATAGAGACATTAGATCTTGCTGGTCTGTCATAATGTAATAGAGACATTAGATCTAGCTGGTCTGTCATAATATAATAGAGACAGTAGATCTAGCTGGTCTGTCATAATATAATAGAGACATTAGATCTAGCTGGTCTGTCATAATATAATAGAGACAGTAGATCTAGCTGGTCTGTCATAATATAATAGACACATTAGATCTAGCTGGTCTGCCATAATGTAATAGAGACATTAGATCTAGCTGGTCTGTCATAATATAATAGAGACAGTATATCTAGCTGGTCTGTCATAATATAATAGGGACAGTAGATCTTGCTGGTCTGTCATAATATAATAGAGACATTAGATCTAGCTGCTCTGTCATAATGTAATAGAGACATTAGATCTTGCTGGTCTGTCATAATGTAATAGAGACATTAGATCTAGCTGGTCTGTCATAATATAATAGAGACAGTATATCTAGCTGGTCTGTCATAATATAATAGAGACAGTAGATCTAGCTGGTCTGTCATAATATAATAGAGACATTAGATCTAGCTGGTCTGTCATAATATAATAGAGACAGTATATCTAGCTGGTCTGTCATAATATAATAGAGACAGTATATCTAGCTGGCCTGTCATAACATAACAGATACTGTAGATCTAGCTGGTCTGTCATAATATAATAGAGACATTAGATCTAGCTGGTCTGTCATAATATAATAGAGACAGTATATCTAGCTGGTCTGTCATAATATAATAGAGACAGTATATCTAGCTGGCCTGTCATAACATAATAGATACTGTAGATCTAGCTGGTCTGTCATAATATAATAGAGACATTAGATCTAGCTGGTCTGTCATAATATAATAGAGACAGTATATCTAGCTGGTCTGTCATAATATAATAGATACTGTAGATCTAGCTGGTCTGTCATAGTAAAATAGAGACATTAGATCTAGCTGGTCTGTCATAATATAATAGAGACAGTATATCTAGCTGGTCTGTCATAAATAATAGAGACAGTAGATCTAGCTGGTCTGTCATAATATAATAGAGACATTAAATCTAGCTGGTCTGTCATAATATAATAGAGGCAGTAGATCTAGCTGGTCTGTCATTATATAATAGAGACAGTAGATCTAGCTGGTCTGTCATAATATAATAGACACATTAGATCTAGCTGGTCTGCCATAATGTAATAGAGACATTAGATCTAGCTGGTCTGTCATAATATAATAGAGACAGTATATCTAGCTGGTCTGTCATAATATAATAGAGACAGTAGATCTTGCTGGTCTGTCATAATATAATAGAGACATTAGATCTAGCTGCTCTGTCATAATGTAATAGAGACATTAGATCTAGCTGGTCTGTCATAATATAATAGAGACAGTATATTTAGCTGGTCTGTCATAATATAATAGAGACAGTAGATCTAGCTGGTCTGTCAAAATATAATAGAGACATTAGATCTAGCTGGTCTGTCATAATGTAATAGAGACATTAGATCTAGCTGGTCTGTCATAATATAATAGAGACAGTAGATCTAGCCGGCATGTCATAATATAATAGATACTGTAGATCTAGCTGGTCTGTCATAGTAAAATAGAGACATTAGATCTAGCTGGTCTGTCATAATATAATAGAGACAGTATATCTAGCTGGTCTGTCATAATATAATAGAGACATTAGATCTAGCTGGTCTGTCATAATATAATAGAGACATTAGATCTAGCTGCTCTGTCATAATGTAATAGAGACATTAGATCTAGCTGGTCTGTCATAATGTAATAGAGACATTAGATCTAGCTGGTCTGTCATAATATAATAGAGACAGTAGATCTAGCTGGTCTGTCATAATATAATAGAGACAGTAGATCTAGCTAGCCTGTCATAACATAATATATACTGTAGATATAGCTGTTCTGTCATAATATAATAGAGACATTAGATCTAGCTGGTCTGTCATAATATAATAGAGACAGTATATCTAGCTGGTCTGTCATAATATAATAGAGAAAGTAGATCTAGCTGGTCTGTCATAATATAATAGAGACATTAGATCTAGCTGGTCTGTCATAATATAATAGAGGCAGTAGATCTAGCTGGTCTGTCATAATATAATAGAGACAGTATATCTAGCTGGTTTGTCATAATATAATAGAGACAGTAGATCTAGCTGGTCTGTCATAATGTAATAGAGACATTAGATCTAGCTGGTCTGTCATAATATAATAGAGACATTAGATCTAGCTGGTCTGTCATAATATAATAGAGACAGTATATCTAGCTGGTCTGTCATAATATAATAGAGACAGTAGATCTAGCTGGTCTGTCATAATATAATAGAGACATTAGATCTAGCTGGTCTGTCATAATATAATAGAGGCAGTAGATCTAGCTGGTCTGTCATTATATAATAGAGACAGTATATCTAGCTGGTTTGTCATAATATAATAGAGACAGTAGATCTAGCTGGTCTGTCATAATATAATAGAGACATTAGATCTAGCTGGTCTGTCATAATATAATAGAGACATTAGATCTAGCTGGTCTGTCATAATATAATAGAGGCAGTAGATCTACCTGGTCTGTCATTATATAATAGAGACAGTAGATCTAGCTGGTCTGTCATAATATAATAGAGACATTATTTCTAGCTGGTCTGCCATAATGTAATAGAGACATTAAATCTAGCTGGTCTGTCATAATATAATAGAGACATTAGATCTAGCTGGTCTGTCATAATATAATAGAGACAGTAGATCTTGCTGGTCTGTCATAATGTAATAGAGACATTAGATCTAGCTGGTCTGTCATAATATAATAGAGACAGTATATCTAGCTGGTCTGTCATAATATAATAGAGACAGTATATCTAGCTGGCCTGTCATAACATAATAGATACTGTAGATCTAGCTGGTCTGTCATAATATAATAGAGACATTAGATCTAGCTGGTCTGTCATAATATAATAGAGACAGTATATCTAGCTGGTCTGTCATAATATAATAGATACTGTAGATCTAGCTGGTCTGTCATAGTAAAATAGAGACATTAGATCTAGCTGGTCTGTCATAATATAATAGAGACAGTATATCTAGCTGGTCTGTCATAATATAATAGAGACAGTAGATCTAGCTGGTCTGTCATAATATAATAGAGACATTAAATCTAGCTGGTCTGTCATAATATAATAGAGGCAGTAGATCTAGCTGGTCTGTCATTATATAATAGAGACAGTAGATCTAGCTGGTCTGTCATAATATAATAGAGACATTAGATCTAGCTGGTCTGTCATAATATAATAGAGGCAGTAGATATAGCTGGTCTGTCATTATATAATAGAGACAGTAGATCTAGCTGGTCTGTCAAAATATAATAGAGACATTAGATCTAGCTGGTCTGTCATAATGTAATAGAGACATTAGATCTAGCTGGTCTGTCATAATATAATAGAGACAGTAGATCTAGCCGGCATGTCATAATATAATAGATACTGTAGATCTAGCTGGTCTGTCATAGTAAAATAGAGACATTAGATCTAGCTGGTCTGTCATAATATAATAGAGACAGTATATCTAGCTGGTCTGTCATAATATAATAGAGACAGTAGATCTAGCTGGTCTGTCATAATATAATAGAGACATTAGATCTAGCTGCTCTGTCATAATGTAATAGAGACATTAGATCTAGCTGGTCTGTCATAATGTAATAGAGACATTAGATCTAGCTGGTCTGTCATAATATAATAGAGACAGTATATCTAGCTGGTCTGTCATAATATAATAGAGACAGTAGATCTAGCTAGCCTGTCATAACATAATATATACTGTAGATATAGCTGTTCTGTCATAATATAATAGAGACATTAGATCTAGCTGGTCTGTCATAATATAATAGAGACAGTATATCTAGCTGGTCTGTCATAATATAATAGAGAAAGTAGATCTAGCTGGTCTGTCATAATATAATAGAGACATTAGATCTAGCTGGTCTGTCATAATATAATAGAGGCAGTAGATCTAGCTGGTCTGTCATTATATAATAGAGACAGTATATCTAGCTGGTTTGTCATAATATAATAGAGACAGTAGATCTAGCTGGTCTGTCATAATGTAATAGAGACATTAGATCTAGCTGGTCTGTCGTAATATAATAGAGACATTAGATCTAGCTGGTCTGTCATAATATAATAGAGACAGTATATCTAGCTGGTCTGTCATAATATAATAGAGACAGTAGATCTAGCTGGTCTGTCATAATATAATAGAGACATTAGATCTAGCTGGTCTGTCATAATATAATAGAGGCAGTAGATCTAGCTGGTCTGTCATTATATAATAGAGACAGTATATCTAGCTGGTCTGTCATAATATAATAGAGACAGTAGATCTAGCTGGTCTGTCATAATGTAATAGAGACATTAGATCTAGCTGGTCTGTCATAATATAATAGAGACATTAGATCTAGCTGGTCTGTCATAATATAATAGAGGCAGTAGATCTACCTGGTCTGTCATTATATAATAGAGACAGTAGATCTAGCTGGTCTGTCATAATATAATAGAGACATTATTTCTAGCTGGTCTGCCATAATGTAATAGAGACATTAAATCTAGCTGGTCTGTCATAATATAATAGAGACATTAGATCTAGCTGGTCTGTCATAATATAATAGAGACAGTAGATCTTGCTGGTCTGTCATAATGTAATAGAGACATTAGATCTAGCTGGTCTGTCATAATATAATAGAGACAGTATATCTAGCTGGTCTGTCATAATATAATAGAGACAGTATATCTAGCTGGCCTGTCATAACATAATAGATACTGTAGATCTAGCTGGTCTGTCATAATATAATAGAGACATTAGATCTAGCTGGTCTGTCATAATATAATAGAGACAGTATATCTAGCTGGTCTGTCATAATATAATAGATACTGTAGATCTAGCTGGTCTGTCATAGTAAAATAGAGACATTAGATCTAGCTGGTCTGTCATAATATAATAGAGACAGTATATCTAGCTGGTCTGTCATAAATAATAGAGACAGTAGATCTAGCTGGTCTGTCATAATATAATAGAGACATTAAATCTAGCTGGTCTGTCATAATATAATAGAGGCAGTAGATCTAGCTGGTCTGTCATAATATAATAGAGACAGTAGATCTAGCTGGTCTGTCATAATATAATAGACACATTAGATCTAGCTGGTCTGCCATAATGTAATAGAGACATTAGATCTAGCTGGTCTGTCATAATATAATAGAGACAGTATATCTAGCTGGTCTGTCATAATATAATAGGGACAGTAGATCTTGCTGGTCTGTCATAATATAATAGAGACATTAGATCTAGCTGGTCTGTCATAATGTAATAGAGACATTAGATCTAGCTGGTCTGTCATAATATAATAGAGACATTAGATCTAGCTGGTCTGTCATAATATAATAGAGACAGTATATCTAGCTGGTCTGTCATAATATAATAGAGACAGTATATCTAGCTGGTCTGTCATAATATAATAGAGACAGTATATCTAGCTGGCCTGTCATAACATAATAGATACTGTAGATCTAGCTGGTCTGTCATAATATAATAGAGACATTAGATCTAGCTGGTCTGTCATAATATAATAGAGACAGTATATCTAGCTGGTCTGTCATAAATAATAGAGACAGTAGATCTAGCTGGTCTGTCATAATATAATAGAGACATTAAATCTAGCTGGTCTGTCATAATATAATAGAGGCAGTAGATCTAGCTGGTCTGTCAATATATAATAGAGACAGTAGATCTAGCTGGTCTGTCATAATATAATAGACACATTAGATCTAGCTGGTCTGTCATAATGTAATAGAGACATTAGATCTAGCTGGTCTGTCATAATATAATAGAGACAGTATATCTAGCTGGTCTGTCATAATATAATAGAGACAGTAGATCTTGCTGGTCTGTCATAATATAATAGAGACATTAGATCTAGCTGGTCTGTCATAATATAATAGAGACAGTAGATCTTGCTGGTCTGTCATAATGTAATAGAGACATTAGATCTAGCTGGTCTGTCATAATATAATAGAGACAGTATATCTAGCTGGTCTGTCATAATATAATAGAGACAGTAGATCTAGCTGGTCTGTCATAATATAATAGAGACATTAGATCTAGCTGGTCTGTCATAATATAATAGAGGCAGTAGATCTAGCTAGTCTGTCATTATATAATAGAGACAGTAGATCTAGCTGGTTTGTCATAATATAATAGAGACAGTAGATCTAGCTGGTCTGTCATAATGTAATAGAGACATTAGATCTAGCTGGTCTGTCATAATATAATAGAGACATTAGATCTAGCTGGTCTGTCATAAAATAATAGAGGCAGTAGATCTAGCTGGTCTGTCATAATATAATAGAGACAGTAGATCTAGCTGGTCTGTCATAATATAATAGAGACATTAGATCTAGCTGGTCTGCCATAATGTAATAGAGACATTAAATCTAGCTGGTCTGTCATAATATAATAGAGACATTAGATCTAGCTGGTCTGTCATAATATAATAGAGACAGTAGATCTTGCTGGTCTGTCATAATGTAATAGAGACATTAGATCTAGCTTGTCTGTCATAATATAATAGAGACAGTATATCTAGCTGGTCTGTCATAATATAATAGAGACAGTATATCTAGCTGGCCTGTCATAACATAATAGATACTGTAGATCTAGCTGGTCTGTCATAATATAATAGAGACATTAGATCTAGCTGGTCTGTCATAATATAATAGAGACAGTATATCTAGCTGGTCTGTCATAATATAATAGAGACAGTAGATCTAGCTGGTCTGTCATAATATAATAGAGACATTAGATCTAGCTGGTCTGTCATAATGTAATAGAGACATTAGATCTAGCTGGTCTGTCATAATATAATAGAGACAGTAGATCTAGCTGGCCTGTCATAATATAATAGATACTGTAGATCTAGCTGGTCTGTCATAGTAAAATAGAGACATTAGATCTAGCTGGTCTGTCATAATATAATAGAGACAGTATATCTAGCTGGTCTGTCGTAATATAATAGAGACAGTAGATCTAGCTGGTCTGTCATAATATAATAGAGACAGTAGATCTAGCTGGTCTGCCATAATGTAATAGAGACATTAGATCTAGCTGGTCTGTCATAATATAATAGAGACAGTATATCTAGCTGGTCTGTCATAATATAATAGGGACAGTAGATCTAGCTGGTCTGTCATAATGTAATAGAGACATTAGATCTAGCTGGTCTGTCATAATGTAATAGAGACATTAGATCTAGCTGGTCTGTCATAATATAATAGAGACAGTATATCTAGCTGGTCTGTCATAATATAATAGAGACAGTAGATCTAGCTGGCCTGTCATAACATAATAGATACTGTAGATCTAGCTGGTCTGTCATAATATAATAGAGACATTAGATCTAGCTGGTCTGTCATAATATAATAGAGGCAGTAGATCTAGCTGGTCTGTCATTATATAATAGAGACAGTATATCTAGCTGGTTTGTCATAATATAATAGAGACAGTAGATCTAGCTGGTCTGTCATAATGTAATAGAGACATTAGATCTAGCTGGTCTGTCATAATATAATAGAGACATTAGATCTAGCTGGTCTGTCATAATATAATAGAGACAGTATATCTAGCTGGTCTGTCATAATATAATAGAGACAGTAGATCTAGCTGGTCTGTCATAATATAATAGAGACATTAGATCTAGCTGGTCTGTCATAATATAATAGAAGCAGTAGATCTAGCTGGTCTGTCATTATATAATAGAGACAGTATATCTAGCTGGTTTGTCATAAAATAATAGAGACAGTAGATCTAGCTGGTCTGTCATAATGTAATAGAGACATTAGATCTAGCTGGTCTGTCATAATATAATAGAGACATTAGATCTAGCTGGTCTGTCATAATATAATAGAGACAGTAAATCTAGCTGGTCTGTCATAATATAATAGAGACAGTAGATCTAGCTGGTCTGTCATAATATAATAGAGACATTAGATCTAGCTGGTCTGTCATAATATAATAGAGGCAGTAGATCTAGCTGGTCTGTCATATTATAATAGAGACATTAGATCTAGCTGGTCTGTCATATTATAATAGAGGCAGTAGATCTAGCTGGTCTGTCATTATATAATAGAGACAGTATATCTAGCTGGTTTGTCATAAAATAATAGAGACAGTAGATCTAGCTGGTCTGTCATAATGTAATAGAGACATTAGATCTAGCTGGTCTGTCATAATATAATAGAGACATTAGATCTAGCTGGTCTGTCATAATATAATAGAGACAGTAAATCTAGCTGGTCTGTCATAATATAATAGAGACAGTAGATCTAGCTGGTCTGTCATAATATAATAGAGACATTAGATCTAGCTGGTCTGTCATAATATAATAGAGGCAGTAGATCTAGCTGGTCTGTCATTATATAATAGAGTCAGTATATCTAGCTGGTTTGTCGTAATATAATAGAGACAGTAGATCTAGCTGGTCTGTCATAATGTAATAGAGACATTAGTTCTAGCTGGTCTGTCATAATATAATAGAGACATTAGATCTAGCTGGTCTGTCATAATATAATAGAGACAGTATATCTAGCTGGTTTGTCATAATATAATAGAGACAGTAGATCTAGCTGGTCTGTCATAATGTAATAGAGACATTAGATCTAGCTGGTCTGTCATAATATAATAGAGACATTAGATCTAGCTGGTCTGTCATAATATAATAGAGATAGTATATCTAGCTGGTCTGTCATAATATAATAGAGACAGTAGATCTAGCTGGTCTGTCATAATATAATAGAGACAGTATATCTAGCTGGTCTGTCATAATATAATAGAGGCAGTAGATCTAGCTGGTCTGTCATTATATAATAGAGACATTAGATCTAGCTGGTCTGCCATAATGTAATAGAGACATTAGATCTAGCTGGTCTGTCATAATATAATAGAGACAGTATATCTAGCTGGTCTGTCATAATATAATAGGGACAGTAGATCTTGCTGGTCTGTCATAATATAATAGAGACATTAAATCTAGCTGGTCTGTCATAATATAATAGAGGCAGTAGATCTAGCTGGTCTGTCATTATATAATAGAGACAGTAGATCTAGCTGGTCTGTCATAATATAATAGAGACATTAGATCTAGCTGGTCTGCCATAATGTAATAGAGACATTAGATCTAGCTGGTCTGTCATAATATAATAGAGACAGTATATCTAGCTGGTCTGTCATAATATAATAGGGACAGTAGATCTTGCCGGTCTGTCATAATATAATAGAGACATTAGATCTAGCTGGTCTGTCATAATATAATAGAGACAGTAGATCTTGCTGGTCTGTCATAATGTAATAGAGACATTAGATCTAGCTTGTCTGTCATAATATAATAGAGACAGTATATCTAGCTGGTCTGTCATAATATAATAGAGACAGTATATCTAGCTGGCCTGTCATAACATAATAGATACTGTAGATCTAGCTGGTCTGTCATAATATAATAGAGACATTAGATCTAGCTGGTCTGTCATAATATAATAGAGACAGTATATCTAGCTGGTCTGTCATAATATAATAGAGACAGTAGATCTAGCTGGTCTGTCATAATATAATAGAGACATTAGATCTAGCTGGTCTGTCATAATGTAATAGAGACATTAGATCTAGCTGGTCTGTCATAATATAATAGAGACAGTAGATCTAGCTGGCCTGTCATAATATAATAGATACTGTAGATCTAGCTGGTCTGTCATAATAAAATAGAGACATTAGATCTAGCTGGTCTGTCATAATATAATAGAGACAGTATATCTAGCTGGTCTGTCGTAATATAATAGAGACAGTAGATCTAGCTGGTCTGTCATAATATAATAGAGACAGTAGATCTAGCTGGTCTGCCATAATGTAATAGAGACATTAGATCTAGCTGGTCTGTCATAATATAATAGAGACAGTATATCTAGCTGGTCTGTCATAATATAATAGGGACAGTAGATCTTGCTGGTCTGTCATAATGTAATAGAGACATTAGATCTAGCTGGTCTGTCATAATGTAATAGAGACATTAGATCTAGCTGGTCTGTCATAATATAATAGAGACAGTATATCTAGCTGGTCTGTCATAATATAATAGAGACAGTAGATCTAGCTGGCCTGTCATAACATAATAGATACTGTAGATCTAGCTGGTCTGTCATAATATAATAGAGACATTAGATCTAGCTGGTCTGTCATAATATAATAGAGGCAGTAGATCTAGCTGGTCTGTCATTATATAATAGAGACAGTATATCTAGCTGGTTTGTCATAATATAATAGAGACAGTAGATCTAGCTGGTCTGTCATAATGTAATAGAGACATTAGATTTAGCTGGTCTGTCATAATATAATAGAGACATTAGATCTAGCTGGTCTGTCATAATATAATAGAGACAGTATATCTAGCTGGTCTGTCATAATATAATAGAGACAGTAGATCTAGCTGGTCTGTCATAATATAATAGAGACATTAGATCTAGCTGGTCTGTCATATTATAATAGAGGCAGTAGATCTAGCTGGTCTGTCATTATATAATAGAGACAGTATATCTAGCTGGTTTGTCATAAAATAATAGAGACAGTAGATCTAGCTGGTCTGTCATAATGTAATAGTGACATTAGATCTAGCTGGCCTGTCATAATATAATAGAGACATTAGATCTAGCTGGTCTGTCATAATATAATAGAGACAGTAAATCTAGCTGGTCTGTCATAATATAATAGAGACAGTAGATCTAGCTGGTCTGTCATAATATAATAGAGACATTAGATCTAGCTGGTCTGTCATAATATAATAGAGGCAGTAGATCTAGCTGGTCTGTCATATTATAATAGAGACATTAGATCTAGCTGGTCTGTCATATTATAATAGAGGCAGTAGATCTAGCTGGTCTGTCATTATATAATAGAGACAGTATATCTAGCTGGTTTGTCATAAAATAATAGAGACAGTAGATCTAGCTGGTCTGTCATAATGTAATAGAGACATTAGATCTAGCTGGTCTGTCATAATATAATAGAGACATTAGATCTAGCTGGTCTGTCATAATATAATAGAGACAGTAAATCTAGCTGGTCTGTCATAATATAATAGAGACAGTAGATCTAGCTGGTCTGTCATAATATAATAGAGACATTAGATCTAGCTGGTCTGTCATAATATAATAGAGGCAGTAGATCTAGCTGGTCTGTCATTATATAATAGAGTCAGTATATCTAGCTGGTTTGTCATAATATAATAGAGACAGTAGATCTAGCTGGTCTGTCATAATGTAATAGAGACATTAGTTCTAGCTGGTCTGTCATAATATAATAGAGACATTAGATCTAGCTGGTCTGTCATAATATAATAGAGACAGTATATCTAGCTGGTTTGTCATAATATAATAGAGACAGTAGATCTAGCTGGTCTGTCATAATGTAATAGAGACATTAGATCTAGCTGGTCTGTCATAATATAATAGAGACATTAGATCTAGCTGGTCTGTCATAATATAATAGAGATAGTATATCTAGCTGGTCTGTCATAATATAATAGAGACAGTAGATCTAGCTGGTCTGTCATAATATAATAGAGACAGTATATCTAGCTGGTCTGTCATAATATAATAGAGGCAGTAGATCTAGCTGGTCTGTCATTATATAATAGAGACATTAGATCTAGCTGGTCTGCCATAATGTAATAGAGACATTAGATCTAGCTGGTCTGTCATAATATAATAGAGACAGTATATCTAGCTGGTCTGTCATAATATAATAGGGACAGTAGATCTTGCTGGTCTGTCATAATATAATAGAGACATTAAATCTAGCTGGTCTGTCATAATATAATAGAGGCAGTAGATCTAGCTGGTCTGTCATTATATAATAGAGACAGTAGATCTAGCTGGTCTGTCATAATATAATAGAGACATTAGATCTAGCTGGTCTGCCATAATGTAATAGAGACATTAGATCTAGCTGGTCTGTCATAATATAATAGAGACAGTATATCTAGCTGGTCTGTCATAATATAATAGGGACAGTAGATCTTGCCGGTCTGTCATAATATAATAGAGACATTAGATGTAGCTGCTCTGTCATAATGTAATAGAGACATTAGATCTTGCTGGTCTGTCATAATGTAATAGAGACATTAGATCTAGCTGGTCTGTCATAATATAATAGAGACAGTATATCTAGCTGGTCTGTCATAATATAATAGAGACATTAGATCTAGCTGGCCTGTCATAACATAATAGATACTGTAGATCTAGCTGGTCTGTCATAATATAATAGAGACAGTAGATCTAGCTGGTCTGTCATAATATAATAGAGACAGTATATCTAGCTGGTCTGTCATAATATAATAGAGACAGTAGATCTAGCTGGTCTGTCATAATATAATAGAGACATTAGATCTAGCTGGTCTGTCATAATATAATAGAGGCAGTAGATCTAGCTGGTCTGTCATTATATAATAGAGACAGTATATCTAGCTGGTTTGTCATAATATAATAGAGACAGTAGATCTAGCTGGTCTGTCATAATATAATAGAGACATTAGATCTAGCTGGTCTGTCATAATGTAATAGAGACATTAGATCTAGCTGGTCTGTCATAATATAATAGAGGCAGTAGATCTAGCTGGTCTGTCATTATATAATAGAGACAGTATATCTAGCTGGTTTGTCATAATATAATAGAGACAGTAGATCTAGCTGGTCTGTCATAATGTAATAGTGACATTAGATCTAGCTGGTCTGTCATAATATAATAGAGACATTAGATCTAGCTGGTCTGTCATAATATAATAGAGACAGTATATCTAGCTGGTCTGTCATAATATAATAGAGACAGTAGATCTAGCTGGTCTGTCATAATATAATAGAGACATTAGATCTAGCTGGTCTGTCATAATATAATAGAGGCAGTAGATCTAGCTGGTCTGTCATTATATAATAGAGTCAGTATATCTAGCTGGTCTGTCATAATATAATAGAGACAGTAGATCTAGCTGGTCTGTCATAATATAATAGAGACAGTAGATCTAGCTGGTCTGTCATAATATAATAGAGGCAGTAGATCTAGCTGGTCTGTCATTATATAATAGAGACATTAGATCTAGCTGGTCTGCCATAATGTAATAGAGACATTAGATCTAGCTGGTCTGTCATAATATAATAGAGACAGTATATCTAGCTGGTCTGTCATAATATAATAGGGACAGTAGATCTTGCTGGTCTGTCATAATATAATAGAGACATTAAATCTAGCTGGTCTGTCATAATATAATAGAGGCAGTAGATCTAGCTGGTCTGTCATTATATAATAGAGACAGTAGATCTAGCTGGTCTGTCATAATATAATAGAGACATTAGATCTAGCTGGTCTGCCATAATGTAATAGAGACATTAGATCTAGCTGGTCTGTCATAATATAATAGAGACAGTATATCTAGCTGGTCTGTCATAATATAATAGGGACAGTAGATCTTGCCGGTCTGTCATAATATAATAGAGACATTAGATGTAGCTGCTCTGTCATAATGTAATAGAGACATTAGATCTTGCTGGTCTGTCATAATGTAATAGAGACATTAGATCTAGCTGGTCTGTCATAATATAATAGAGACAGTATATCTAGCTGGTCTGTCATAATATAATAGAGACATTAGATCTAGCTGGCCTGTCATAACATAATAGATACTGTAGATCTAGCTGGTCTGTCATAATATAATAGAGACAGTAGATCTAGCTGGTCTGTCATAATATAATAGAGACAGTATATCTAGCTGGTCTGTCATAATATAATAGAGACAGTAGATCTAGCTGGTCTGTCATAATATAATAGAGACATTAGATCTAGCTGGTCTGTCATAATATAATAGAGGCAGTAGATCTAGCTGGTCTGTCATTATATAATAGAGACAGTATATCTAGCTGGTTTGTCATAATATAATAGAGACAGTAGATCTAGCTGGTCTGTCATAATATAATAGAGACATTAGATCTAGCTGGTCTGTCATAATGTAATAGAGACATTAGATCTAGCTGGTCTGTCATAATATAATAGAGGCAGTAGATCTAGCTGGTCTGTCATTATATAATAGAGACAGTATATCTAGCTGGTTTGTCATAATATAATAGAGACAGTAGATCTAGCTGGTCTGTCATAATGTAATAGAGACATTAGATTTAGCTGGTCTGTCATAATATAATAGAGACATTAGATCTAGCTGGTCTGTCATAATATAATAGAGACAGTATATCTAGCTGGTCTGTCATAATATAATAGAGACAGTAGATCTAGCTGGTCTGTCATAATATAATAGAGACATTAGATCTAGCTGGTCTGTCATATTATAATAGAGGCAGTAGATCTAGCTGGTCTGTCATTATATAATAGAGACATTAGATCTAGCTGGTCTGTCATAATATAATAGAGGCAGTAGATCTAGCTGGTCTGTCATTATATAATAGAGTCAGTATATCTAGCTGGTTTGTCATAATATAATAGAGACAGTAGATCTAGCTGGTCTGTCATAATGTAATAGAGACATTAGATCTAGCTGGTCTGTCATAATATAATAGAGACATTAGATCTAGCTGGTCTGTCATAATATAATAGAGATAGTATATCTAGCTGGTCTGTCATAATATAATAGAGACAGTAGATCTAGCTGGTCTGTCATAATATAATAGAGACAGTATATCTAGCTGGTCTGTCATAATATAATAGAGGCAGTAGATCTAGCTGGTCTGTCTTTATATAATAGAGACATTAGATCTAGCTGGTCTGCCATAATGTAATAGAGACATTAGATCTAGCTGGTCTGTCATAATATAATAGAGACAGTATATCTAGCTGGTCTGTCATAATATAATAGGGACAGTAGATCTTGCTGGTCTGTCATAATATAATAGAGACATTAAATCTAGCTGGTCTGTCATAATATAATAGAGGCAGTAGATCTAGCTGGTCTGTCATTATATAATAGAGACAGTAGATCTAGCTGGTCTGTCATAATATAATAGAGACATTAGATCTAGCTGGTCTGCCATAATGTAATAGAGACATTAGATCTAGCTGGTCTGTCAAAATATAATAGAGACAGTATATCTAGCTGGTCTGTCATAATATAATAGGGACAGTAGATCTTGCCGGTCTGTCATAATATAATAGAGACATTAGATGTAGCTGCTCTGTCATAATGTAACAGTACTCTTCTTGCGTTGTGTACAATCAATCCTCGACACGAACTCCAAAGTGTAGCACCAGTCATGGAGATTTATTCTGATAGGAACAGCACAAAATTGCACGTCATGCAATGCACGGCTCACCATCCAACTCTGCACTCACGCACGCTGGTTTGGTGCTTGTTCACTGGGACGATTCTAACTGAAACATCCTCCCTCGTAAGCAAGCTACGCAAACCAGCCAATAAGATGCCATGTTGAGTAGGTGAAGGCAAGACAAAACTAAAACCAAAAACCCATTGGCTTAACAATAAAGTGGCAAGGGGAATCACCAATATAACCCTGTTACACTCCCCCCTACTGAATTCCACTTGCAAAGAAAAATAATAAAAATACAAAACAGCACTGTGCAAACATACCAGATACAGAAACACTCAACATATGTACAGAATAATCCAGAGAAAAAAAATTGAGATATTTTTATACTACCTAATAGAGAAACTAAAAGGTAAAGCTGTGTATATCAAGGATGCAGACCCTGCTTTAAATCAGTCACTAAATATTCCAGTCATTAGACTATTCTCCTTGAGAATTAGAGTGAAAAGCGGTTGATCAATCCCCTTAGCCCTCATAGGTAAACATGCCTGTTACATGTTAAGTACACTCAGTGACTTTAAAACATCCAAGTAATAAAATAAACTACCATAAGAGAGTTGATCATATCCGTCACATTACCAGCTTGCAACCTCTAATCATGGTCACAATGATGTAAAAGCAAAACAAATAAAAGATGTCAATACCATTGACCCTCTATTCACATATTTAACCTTCAAGAGCTAACTGTCTGCTGATTCATAATCTCAATCAGTCTTGACACTGGTTTAAATAGTCTTCCTGCCCTTGACCTAATACGACCCCGACTACCTTCAACTGAATAAGGGGTAACAGTGTTGTGTACTGTTGCAACAGTGGGTCTGTCAACACAGTCCGTCTGTAACTGATCAGTTAAGGAATTGTCCGAGTTTGGTAGGTCAGTACGGATATCATAAGAAGACTGGTCAATTAGCTCACTCACTACACTGTTACGGTCTCGGTCAGATTCTTGAAGACTCTCTGATCGAGGCAGACCTTCCAGCTGCAGTATATCTTCCACAGAATCCAAAGGTGGAATATCCCGAGCATCCAAGGATCGCACATCACCCTCCAGGCTTGTGTCACCTGTTCCTTCAGAAGGCAATTCTGACACCCACACTCTTGTTCTGTACTCAGCATCATCATCCACTGCAGTGTCCATGGCAGCTGAGACCACAAGGCTGTCATTCATGCCCTCAGACTCTGTTAATCCAGACATGTCTGTTCCCTCATCAACAGCAGCATAGGGAAGAGGAAGGAAGTTGACTGGCATTATCAGGTTGCGATGTACCGTCTTCTCCCGTCCAGTGGAGCTGTTCTGAATCTTAAAAGTGTGACTGTCAGCATTCAATCCAGTGACAAGGTAGACAGTATCCTCCCAACGGTCAGCGAGCTTCCGCTTTCCCCGCTCCCCCTTGTTAGCCAGTAACACTCGATCCCCAATCTCCACTGGTGCTCCTCTGACTCTTCTGTCATAAAGGTCAGCATGCCTCTTCAACTGCTTTGCTGCAGATGCCTGTGCTGTATTCATGGCTTCTTTCAGATCTCTCCTCAAAGACTGAACAAACTGGTCATAGTCGACAACTTCTGGGTTCTCTATGACAGAGCCAAAGACTATGTCAACAGGCAGTCTTGGCGTCCTCCCAAACATTAGCAGGAAAGGGGCAAAGCCTGTGGTCTCGTGGATTGTACAATTGTACGCAAATGTGAGGGACTTCAGCGCCTGAGGCCATCTGTGCTTTGCTCTCGTTGGCAGGGCCCGGATCATGTTTCCCAACGTCCTATTCATCCTTTCGCAGGACCCGTTCCCCATCGGATGGTACGGCGTGGTGTGAGACTTCTGAACCCCTGCAACACTCAACAGTTCGGCTATTAAAGCGCTCTCGAAGTTGGCTCCCTGGTCTGAGTGTATACGGCGAGGCATCCCGTAGACACAGAAATAGTTGTTCCACAACTGATGAGCTACTGACTTAGCAGACTGGTTCGGACACAAGAAGGCATGAGCCAATTTGGTAAAGTGGTCAGTAACAACGAGCACATCCAAGGACTTGTTTGAAGAATCTTCTGCAGACCAGAAGTCTATGCACACTAGTTCAAGAGGCTCAGTTGTTATTATGCTCTCAAGAGGAGCTCTCGCTTCCGGATCAGGAGTCTTGCTCACGACGCATCTCCTGCAGCACTTCACATATGCCTTTACCTCCCTCTCCAGGCCATGCCAGAAGAACCTCTGTCTTGTCAGGTAGACTGTTCTCTGTTGGCCCTGGTGACCAGCTTCATCATGGACACCCTTCAACACCATTGCTTTCATGGAGGCTGGAACCACATACAAATACGTTTTCCTCTTTGTAACCACATTCTTTGAAACACGATACAGTACACCCATCTTCATGGTCAACTTGTCCCAACTTCTGAGAAGACACAAAACCTCAACACTCTCATGGGCACGCTCTCTCCGGGATGGTCTTCTCCCCCTCTCCACAAAGAAGATCACTCTGCTGATCACATTGTCATCACGCTGCTTACTCATCAGAAGGTTGTGTGGCAGAACATCGACATCGGTCTGCTCTGATGGCATAACAGCTTGTGGAAGCTGTGGCAACAGCAGTGCATGTGAGCCCACTTCACCCCCCCAGCACCTGTGTGAGTGAAGAACAGCTGCAACTTCATGTCTTGATAAAGCACCAGATGGGGGGTCAACAGTAGCCTGGCAGCTAATGACCACTTCGTTGGAGTCAGAGGCTTTGTCAAAGGGGTGGCTGGACCAGCGAAACACATCTTGCACTCTGTCTGTGCGCACAGCGTCGGCTTCAGCTAGTAAGGTCTCGTACGGAACCCTTGTCAGGCGATGGAGTGCACTGGGTCGTACGAAGGGCTCTCTGCTCAAAGCATCTGCAACAACATTTATTTTTCCAGGGATGTACTTGATGTCAAACTCGTACGGTGCCAGCTTGGCGACCCATCTCTGTTCACAAGCATCAAGCTTTGCTTTGGTCAGAATGTATGTCAAGGGATTATTATCCGTCCATACCGTGAAGTGCTGCCCCCGTAGCCAGTGGTGGAACTTGTCACAGATAGCCCATTTCATGGCAAAGAACTCGAGCCTGTGCGCAGGATACCTCGACTGCGCATAACTGAGGGACTTGCTCGCGAAGGCTATAGGTCTCGCTGTAGCTCCCTGTTCCTGCACCTGGGACAGCACAGCACCTAAGCCATTGCTGGACGCATCCACCGAGAGTAGAAAGGGTTTTTCGAAGTCGGGGTGGGCCAACAAAACCTGGTCCAGTAAGGCTTGCTTTAGCTGGAATAAGGCCTGTCTGCATTCTGTTGTCCAGTCGGCAGCCGTCAACTTCCTGACAGGTGAGCGTTGCTTCTTCTTCCAGCGTGGAGCCTTGTGTCCAGTAGTCAATCCAAAGAGAGGCTTTGCAATGGTCGAGCAACCTTCAATGAACTGTTGATAATACACCACCATCCCAAGGAATGACCTCAACTTCTTCTGAGATGGAATGTCAGTGCCATCTTCCATCAGATCAGCTTCTGTTACTCCTGTAATGGCCCTCACCTTCTCAGGGTCTGTAGCTACACCATCCGCACTAATGATATGCCCCAGAAACTTCACAGACCTCTGCAGAAAGTTACACTTTTTTGGCGCCAACTTCAGGTTGTGAGCCTTGAGACGCTCAAAAACCATTTCCAGGCGCTGTATAGCCAGATCTTCAGTGGGCGCATAGACCAAGACATCGTCAAGGTAACACAGCAGGCTAAGAAAGTTCTGATCCCCAAAGATGTTTAGCATCATCCTCATAAAGGTTGCAGGACTATTACATAACCCCTGTGGCATACGATTGTATTCGTACAATCCAAATGGCGACGTAAAAGCTGTGAATCTCCGGTCATCCTCATGCACTTCCACATTGTAGTAGCCAGAGGTAAGGTCCATTGTCGAGAAAAAGGCATTTCCACCTAAAGCAGCCAGTGCGTCAGCCTGGTGAGGGAGTGGGTGGGCGTCTTTGATGGTGCGAGCATTGAGCAAACGAAAATCAGTACAGAGTCTCAGGTCTCCAGACTTCTTCCATACAAGGACAAGGGGAGAGGCGAACTCACTACTAGACTTCCTTATGATTTCACGTTCTTCCATCTCATTCAATGCTTGCTTGAGCTTCTCATAATGATTTGGTGAAAGGCGTCGGTAGGGCATCCGAAAGGGTTTCTCATCACTCAGGTGAATGCGGTGAAGACATCCGGAAGCTTTTCCACAATCCAACTTGTGCCTGGAAAAAATAGACTGGTACTCAGCTATGAGTTGGATGAGTTTCTTCTTACCAGCAGGAGACGCTTGACAGGAGTTGACATCAATATCAGTCAAACCTAAGTCACGTAAGACCTCAGGATCGCTTGAACTGTCAGGTCCGTCAGTATCGTGAAGTTGGCTGTAACCGTCATCAGTCAGTGTCAAGTCATCTTGGCAGTCAGTGAGTATATCAGCCGTTCTCTGCACTTGCTGCTGTAAAGCTGCTGATGAATCATCATTCACACATGAACAGTCAAAGTCCTCTAGAGCCATGCAAGGAAAGACATCGGCTAGAGTGGTGTTTCGTCTCAATGTCACTGTCTTCTGAGAAGGGTTTATCACTCTAACAGGGAGCCACCCATCCCCCCGCAATAGAGCTACTGTCCTCCCTACCAGTATTGACCTTGGTGTTGACCTTGAACTGCTGGGCTCAATGAGAACAGCACTGCCCGCTGATAGATTCTGAGTTTTTCGTAGTCTGCCCCAGACTAAGTGCTCCTGCATAGGCTCTAGAGTCACAGCCCCTTTTAGTCTCACAGTTCCAACTTTGTCAGGTACTTCACCGTCTCTCCATCTCTCCACATTAGCCATCATATTGATTAGCTTGCTCTCCTCACCCCCGTCACACACAGGAGTATAAACCCTCTTCCAGAGATCTCCATCCGTCTTCAGGTGGCGAATCAAGTGCTTTAGGAGATTGCTGCCCAAGATGAGGTCATCACTCTGGCCTTCAACCACCAGTGTAGGCACGGCAACTCTACATCCGTACACCTCCATCTCCAGCTCACATACTCCCAAAGGCCTCGTCTTCAACCCACCACAACCAACCAAGACTACCTCTGTAGGACTCAATGATGGACTTTTCAACACTCCTGCACGCAACAGTTCAGGTAAGACCCTAGAGCTCAAGGTACAAGCCATGGATCCACTGTCAAGCATAGCTCTCACTTCCACTTCTCCTCCTATTAACACCTTGGCATAAAATAAATCATCATGTGCAGAAAGCCTCTGTGTGTTCTGCATTATGATACTCTTCTCAGTCTCCATTTCGTCACAAACACTTTTATATACAGACTCCAAATCAACAGCTCTCACCGATGGGGACTCTACAAAAGGCCCAACACTCTCCCCTTCTACATGCCGGCCTACTAGTTTTCCGGGAGCTGAGCAGTGGTTACTGTAGGGACTCCACCAGCTGTGCTCAGAGCTGCGGCCTTGGGGCACTGAGAGCGTGCGTGGCCAGCTACATGACAAAGAAAGCAGAGGTGATTGGCCCTGCAGTGAAAGTAAGTATCATGTCCAGCATCCCCGCACACGTTACATGGCCCATTAGACTTCACTTTGCTCCTATTCCCTTTTTGGAACCTATGGTCAGACTGTTGTGGTCTCTGCTCCAGCACACGCTCCAGCATTGCAAGGATACGTTCCATCGGCTCAGCTGAGCCCTGAATAGTCTGGGCTGGGTAAGGCAACGTATTGGGTACTTCCATGATGGGCCTCACAGCAGGCATGGTGATCGGCATGACAGCACCAACTTCCTGCTTCATTGTTGTGATGGCTGGGGTCACCTTAGATAAGTGAGAGTACCTCTGCTCCCTCCTGTATTCATCCAGCCTCTCATGAACATCTGCAGCAGTCCACTGCTGTAATGGCTTGCACTTAAAGATAAGGGACAGTTCAGCGTTAGGGCAGTGTCTGATGAACATGACTGTGAGCTCACGAGATGGGTCTTCAACACTTTTTTTCTGTCTCTTTAGACAATCTTCAGCAACCTCCATAGCCCTGTTCAGTCTGAGCCAATATTCAAATGGTTGTTCATCAGTCAGAGGTAATGTGGCATAAAAGTCAGCGAGGGGCATGCTTGAAAAAGCAGTGTCACTAAAATGTTGTTTCAGTATGTCAAAGATGGGACTCGGGCCTTTAGATAAATCAACGGAGGGATTGCTGCGTATGCCCACTTTAACAACATCACGGGCCCTTCCCATAAGCCTACCCATAACCTCAACAGCTTGGTCCATCACAGATACGCCCCTCTTACGCATGTAAACCATGACCATATCCTCCCACTCATGCACTGTGCACTTTTCAGAGCCATCCCCCCGAAAGTACACCGGTTCCCTGATATCAGACTTCAATACCAGGTTCAGGCCCGACACATCCAAACCCCTAGAGCTGCATGCATTCCCCATAACATTGTCCCCAACATGTCCAACAATTGCCTTTGACTCCAAACAGGAGGCAATGTTCTCCCCAATGGAATGACCAATCTGCTGTACTATGTCTGCTATGAAATCCATGGAGACCTCCCCACTCCCTGTATTTGGCAAAACTCTGTTATACACATCCTTGGGCGTTTCCATGGGTACACTATCATCAAAACTCCCAAAACCCTCCAGTTTAGGCATAGGTGTAGAAGCAACTGGAATTTTGCCTGAACCCCTACCAACAGATGGTGACAGATTAAATGACAGGAAACCCCTACCTCTCCCAACACCTTCCATTTTAACAATGGGAAATCAACACACTAATAAAAATGTAACTAGCAAAAAAAATGCATATATATATTTCTTTCTTTAACCTCACGTCAAAATCTAACCTATATCTAGTACACAGGTAAAACTCACCCTACTTATATCAGATATACATTTGAATTGCAAATAAACAAGTAACACAAAAGTTATATAGGTTATCTGTCAAGTGTCTCAGCCAGAGAAATCATCAATTTCGATAATAAAACGTTGGTGGCGCCCTCTTGTGGCGAAATGCGATATCGCACTATACTGCACCAGCAACGTCTTATCTGGTTCTTCAACGACAACCACGGCGAAGTTCTGAGATGGAAATCCAGCGAAGGATGATCCGATCCAGAAGAACGGTCACGGCACCACTGTAACAGTACTCTTCTTGCGTTGTGTACAATCAATCCTCGACACGAACTCCAAAGTGTAGCACCAGTCATGGAGATTTATTCTGATAGGAACAGCACAAAATTGCACGTCATGCAATGCACGGCTCACCATCCAACTCTGCACTCACGCACGCTGGTTTGGTGCTTGTTCACTGGGACGATTCTAACTGAAACATCCTCCCTCGTAAGCAAGCTACGCAAACCAGCCAATAAGATGCCATGTTGAGTAGGTGAAGGCAAGACAAAACTAAAACCAAAAACCCATTGGCTTAACAATAAAGTGGCAAGGGGAATCACCAATATAACCC
>NW_027256880.1:852367-861312 GCF_045679555.1 Salvelinus alpinus
CTCTCTTATATTAAAACAGACCAGCTAGATATACTGTCTCTATGATATTATGACAGACCAGCTAGATCTAATGTCTCTATTACATTATGACAGACCAGCTAGATCTACTGTCTCTATTATATAATGACAGACCAGCTAGATCTACTGCCTCTATTATATTATGACAGACCAGCTAGATCTAATGTCTCTATTATATTATGACAGACCAGCTAGATCTACAGTATCTATTATATTATGACAGACCGGCTAGATATACTGTCTCTATTATATTATGACAGACCAGCTAGATCTACTGCCTCTATTATATTATGACAGACCAGCTAGATCTAATGTCTCTATTATATTATGACAGACCAGCTAGATCTACTGTCTCTATTATATTATGACAGACCAGCTAGATATACTGTCTCTATTATATTATGACAGACCAGCTAGATCTAATTTCTCTATTACATTATGACAGACCAGCTAGATCTAATGTCTCTATTACATTATGACAGAGCAGCTAGATCTGATGTCTCTATTATATTATGACAGACCAGCAAGATCTACTGTCTCTATTATATTATGACAGACCAGCTAGATATACTGTCTCTATTATATTATGACAGACCAGCTAGATCTAATGTCTCTATTACATTATGGCAGACCAGCTAGATCTAATGTCTCTATTATATTATGACAGACCAGCTAGATCTACTGTCTCTATTATATAATGACAGACCAGCTAGATCTACTGCCTCTATTATATTATGACAGACCAGCTAGATCTAATGTCTCTATTATATTATGACAGACCAGCTAGATCTACTATCTCTATTATATTATGACAGACCAGCTAGATATACTGTCTCTATTATATTATGACAGACCAGCTAGATCTAATGTCTCTATTTTATTATGACAGACCAGCTAGATCAACAGTATCTATTATATTATGACAGGCCAGCTAGATCTACTGTCTCTATTATATTATGACAGACCAGCTAGATCTAATGTCTCTATTACATTATGACAGACCAGCTAGATCTAATGTCTCTATTATATTATGACAGACCAGCTAGATCTACAGTATCTATTATATTATGACAGGCCAGCTAGATCTACTGTCTCTATTATATTATGACAGACCAGCTAGATATACTGTCTCTAATATATTATGACAGACCAGCTAGATCTACTGTCTCTATTATATTATGACAGACCAGCTAGATCTACTGTCTCTATTATATTATGACAGACCAGCTAGATCTACTGTCTCTATTATATTATGACAGACCAGCTAGATATATTGTCTCTGTTATATTATGACAGACCAGCTAGATATACTGTCTCTATTACATTATGACAGACCAGCTAGATCTAATGTCTCTATTATATTATGACAGACCAGCAAGATCTACTGTCTCTATTATATTATGACAGACCAGCTAGATATACTGTCTCTATTATATTATGACAGACCAGCTAGATCTAATGTCTCTATTACATTATGGCAGACCAGCTAGATCTACTGTCTCTATTATATTATGACAGACCAGCTAGATATACTGTCTCTATTATATTATGACAGACCGGCTAGATCTAATGTCTCTATTACATTATGGCAGACCAGCTAGATCTACAGTATCTATTATATTATGACAGACCGGCTAGATATACTGTCTCTATTATATTCTGACAGACCAGCTAGATCTACTGCCTCTATTATATTATGACAGACCAGCTAGATATACTGTCTCTATTATATTATGACAGACCAGCTAGATCTAATGTCTCTATTTTATTATGACAGACCAGCTAGATCAACAGTATCTATTATATTATGACAGGCCAGCTAGATCTACTGTCTCTATTATATTATGACAGACCAGCTAGATCTAATGTCTCTATTACATTATGACAGACCAGCTAGATCTAATGTCTCTATTATATTATGACAGACCAGCTAGATCTACAGTATCTATTATATTATGACAGGCCAGCTAGATCTACTGTCTCTATTATATTATGACAAACCAGCTAGATATACTGTCTCTAATATATTATGACAAACCAGCTAGATCTACTGTCTCTATTATATAATGACAGACCAGCTAGATCTACTGTCTCTATTATATTATGACAGACCAGCTAGATCTACTGTCTCTATTATATTATGACAGACCAGCTAGATATATTGTCTCTGTTATATTATGACAGACCAGCTAGATATACTGTCTCTATTACATTATGACAGACCAGCTAGATCTAATGTCTCTATTATATTATGACAGACCAGCAAGATCTACTGTCTCTATTATATTATGACAGACCAGCTAGATATACTGTCTCTATTATATTATGACAGACCAGCTAGATCTAATGTCTCTATTACATTATGGCAGACCAGCTAGATCTACTGTCTCTATTATATTATGACAGACCAGCTAGATATACTGTCTCTATTATATTATGACAGACCGGCTAGATCTAATGTCTCTATTACATTATGACAGACCAGCTAGATCTAATGTATCTATTATATTATGACAGACCAGCTAGATATACTGTCTCTATTATATTCTGACAGACCAGCTAGATCTACTGTCTCTATTATATTATGACAGACCAGCTAGATCTAATGTCTCTATTATATTATGACAGACCAGCTAGATCTACTGTCTCTATTATATTATGACAGACCAGCTAGATATACTGTCTCTATTATATTATGACAGACCAGCTAGATCTAATTTCTCTATTACATTATGACAGACCAGCTAGATCTAATGTCTCTATTACATTATGACAGAGCAGCTAGATCTGATGTCTCTATTATATTATGACAGACCAGCAAGATCTACTGTCTCTATTATATTATGACAGACCAGCTAGATATACTGTCTCTATTATATTATGACAGACCAGCTAGATCTAATGTCTCTATTACATTATGGCAGACCAGCTAGATCTAATGTCTCTATTATATTATGACAGACCAGCTAGATCTACTGTCTCTATTATATAATGACAGACCAGCTAGATCTACTGCCTCTATTATATTATGACAGACCAGCTAGATCTAATGTCTCTATTATATTATGACAGACCAGCTAGATCTACTATCTCTATTATATTATGACAGACCAGCTAGATATACTGTCTCTATTATATTATGACAGACCAGCTAGATCTAATGTCTCTATTTTATTATGACAGACCAGCTAGATCAACAGTATCTATTATATTATGACAGGCCAGCTAGATCTACTGTCTCTATTATATTATGACAGACCAGCTAGATCTAATGTCTCTATTACATTATGACAGACCAGCTAGATCTAATGTCTCTATTATATTATGACAGACCAGCTAGATCTACAGTATCTATTATATTATGACAGGCCAGCTAGATCTACTGTCTCTATTATATTATGACAGACCAGCTAGCTATACTGTCTCTAATATATTATGACAGACCAGCTAGATCTACTGTCTCTATTATATAATGACAGACCAGCTAGATCTACTGTCTCTATTATATTATGACAGACCAGCTAGATCTACTGTCTCTATTATATTATGACAGACCAGCTAGATATATTGTCTCTATTATATTATGACAGACCAGCTAGATCTAATGTCTCTATTACATTATGACAGACCAGCTAGATCTAATGTCTCTATTATATTATGACAGACCAGCTAGATCTACAGTATCTATTATATTATGACAGGCCAGCTAGATCTACTGTCTCTAATATATTATGACAGACCAGCTAGATATACTGTCTCTATTATATAATGACAGACCAGCTAGATCTACTGTCTCTATTATATTATGACAGACCAGCTAGATCTACTGTCTCTATTATATTATGACAGACCAGCTAGATATATTGTCTCTGTTATATTATGACAGACCAGCTAGATATACTGTCTCTATTACATTATGACAGACCAGCTAGATCTAATGTCTCTATTATATTATGACAGACCAGCAAGATCTACTGTCTCTATTATATTATGACAGACCAGCTAGATCTAATGTCTCTATTACATTATGGCAGACCAGCTAGATCTACTGTCTCTATTATATAATGACAGACCAGGTAGATCTACTGCCTCTATTATATTATGACAGACCAGCTAGATCTAATGTCTCTATTATATTATGACAGACCAGCTAGATCTACTGTCTCTATTATAGTATGACAGACCAGCTAGATATACTGTCTCTATTATATTATGACAGACCAGCTAGATCTAATGTCTCTATTTTATTATGACAGACCAGCTAGATCTACAGTATCTATTATATTATGACAGGCCAGCTAGATCTACTGTCTCTATTATATTATGACAGACCAGCTAGATCTAATGTCTCTATTACATTATGACAGACCAGCTAGATCTAATGTCTCTCTTATATTAAAACAGACCAGCTAGATATACTGTCTCTATGATATTATGACAGACCAGCTAGATCTAATGTCTCTATTACATTATGACAGACCAGCTAGATCTACTGTCTCTATTATATAATGACAGACCAGCTAGATCTACTGCCTCTATTATATTATGACAGACCAGCTAGATCTAATGTCTCTATTATATTATGACAGACCAGCTAGATCTACAGTATCTATTATATTATGACAGACCGGCTAGATATACTGTCTCTATTATATTATGACAGACCAGCTAGATATACTGTCTCTGTTATATTATGAGAGACCAGCTAGATCTACTGTCTCTATTATATAATGACAGACCAGCTAGATCTACTGCCTCTATTATATTATGACAGACCAGCTAGATCTACTGTCTCTATTATATTATGACAGACCAGCTAGATCTAATGTCTCTATTATATTATGACAGACCAGCTAGATATACTGTCTCTATTATATTATGACAGACCAGCTAGTTCTAATGTCTCTATTATAATATGACAGACCAGCTAGATCTACAGTATCTATTATAGTATGACAGGCCAGCTAGATCTACTGTCTCTATTATATTATGACAGACCAGCTAGATCTAATGTCTCTATTACATTATGACAGACCAGCTAGATCGAATGTCTCTATTACATTATGACAGACCAGCTAGATCTAATGTCTCTATTATATTATGACAGACCAGCTGGATCTACTGTCTCTATTATATTATGACAGACCAGCTAGATATACTGTCTCTATTATATTATGACAGACCAGCTAGATCTAATGTCCCTATTATATTATGACAGACCAGCTAGATCTAATGTCTCTATTATATTATGACAGACCAGCTAGATCTAATGTCTCTATTATATTATGACAGACCAGCTAGATCTAATGTCTCTATTACATTATGACAGACCAGCTAGATCTACTGTCTATATTATATTATGACAGACCAGCTAGATATACTGTCTCTATTATATAATGACAGACCAGCTAGATCTACTGCCTCTATTATATTATGAAAGACCAAATAGATCTAATGACTCTATTATATTATGACAGACCAGCTAGATCTAATGTCTCTATTATATTATGACAGACCAGCTAGATATACTGTCTCTATTATATTATGACAGACCAGCTAGATCTACAGTACAGTATCTATTTTATTATGACAGGCCAGCTAGATCTACAGTCTCTATTTTATTATGACAGAGCAGCTAGATATACTGTCTCTATTATATTATGACAGACCAGCTAGATCTAATGTCTCTATTACATTATGACAGACCAGCTAGATCTAATGTCTCTATTACATTATGACAGACCAGCTAGATCTAATGTCTCTATTATATTATGACAGACCAGCATGATCTACTGTCTCTATTATATTATGATAGTCCAGCTAGATATACTGTCCCTATTATATTATGACAGACCAGCTAGATCTAATGTCTCTATTACATTATGGCAGACCAGCTAGATCTAATGTCTCTATTATATTATGACAGACCAGCTAGATCTACTGTCTCTATTATATAATGACAGACCAGCTAGATCTACTGCCTCTATTATATTATGACAGACGAGCTAGATCTAATGTCTCTATTACATTATGACAGACCAGCTAGATCTAATGTCTCTATTATATTATGACAGACCAGCTAGATATACTGTCTCTATTATATTATGACAGACCAGCTAGATCTAATGTCTCTATTACATTATGACAGACCAGCTAGATCTACTGTCTCTATTATATTATGACAGACCAGCTAGATCTAATGTCTCTATTATATTATGAAAGACCAGCTAGATCTAATGTCTCTATTACATTATGACAGACCAGCTAGATCTACTGCCTCTATTATATTATGACAGACCAGCTAGATCTAATGTCTGTATTATATTATGACAGACCAGCTAGATCTACTGTCTCTATTATATTATGACAGACCAGCTAGATATACTGTCTCTATTATATTATGACAGACCAGCTAGATCTAATGTCTCTATTTTATTATGACAGACCAGCTAGATCTACAGTATCTATTATATTATGACAGGCCAGCTAGATCTACTGTCTCTATTATATTATGACAGACCAGCTAGATCTAATGTCTCTATTACATTATGACAGACCAGCTAGATCTAATGTCTCTATTATATTATGACAGACCAGCTAGATCTAATGTCTCTATTACATTATGACAGACCAGCTAGATCTACTGCCTCTATTATATTATGACAGACCAGCTAGATCTAATGTCTGTATTATATTATGACAGACCAGCTAGATCTACTGTCTCTATTATATTATGACAGACCAGCTAGATATACTGTCTCTATTATATTATGACAGACCAGCTAGATCTAATGTCTCTATTTTATTATGACAGACCAGCTAGATCTAATGTATCTATTATATTATGACAGGCCAGCTAGATCTACTGTCTCTATTATATTATGACAGACCAGCTAGATCTAATGTCTCTATTACATTATGACAGACCAGCTAGATCTAATGTCTCTATTATATTATGACAGACCAGCTAGATCTAATGTCTCTATTACATTATGACAGACCAGCTAGATCGAATGTCTCTATTACATTATGACAGACCAGCTAGATCTAATGTCTCTATTATATTATGACAGACCAGCTAGATCTAATGTCTCTATTATATTATGACAGACCAGCTAGATTTAATGTCTCTATTACATTATGACAGACCAGCTAGATCTAATGTCTCTATTATATTATGACAGACCAGCTAGATCTAATGTCTCTATTATATTATGACAGACCAGCTAGATCTAATGTCTCTATTACATTATGACAGACCAGCTAGATCTAATGTCTCTATTATATTATGACAGACCAGCTAGATCTAATGTCTCTATTATATTATGACAGACCAGCTAGATCTAATGTCTCTATTACATTATGACAGACCAGCTAGATCTAATGTCTCTATTACATTATGACAGACCAGCTAGATCTAATGTCTCTATTATATAATGACAGACCAGCTAGATCTAATGTCTCTATTACATTATGACAGACCAGCTAGATCTAATGTCTCTATTATATAATGACAGACCAGCTAGATCTAATGTCTCTATTACATTATGACAGACCAGCTAGATCTAATGTCTCTATTACATTATGACAGACCAGCTAGATCTAATGTCTCTATTACATTATGACAGACAAGCTAGATCTAATGTCTCTATTACATTATGACAGACCAGCTAGATCTAATGTCTCTATTATATAATGACAGACCAGCTAGATCTAATGTCTCTATTACATTATGACAGACCAGCTAGATCTAATGTCTCTATTACATTATGACAGACCAGCTAGATCTAATGTCTCTATTACATTATGACAGACCAGCTAGATCTAATGTCTCTATTACATTATGACAGACCAGCTAGATCTAATGTCTCTATTACATTATGACAGACCAGCTAGATCTAATGTCTCTATTACATTATGACAGACCAGCTAGATCTAATGTCTCTATTACATTATGACAGACCAGCTAGATCTAATGTCTCTATTACATTATGACAGACCAGCTAGATCTAATGTCTCTATTACATTATGACAGACCAGCTAGATCTAATGTCTCTATTACATTATGACAGACCAGCTAGATCTAATGTCTCTATTATATTATGACAGACCAGCTAGATCTAATGTCTCTATTACATTATGACAGACCAGCTAGATCTAATGTCTCTATTACATTATGACAGACCAGCTAGATCTAATGTCTCTATTACATTATGACAGACCAGCTAGATCTAATGTCTCTATTACATTATGACAGACCAGCTAGATCTAATGTCTCTATTACATTATGACAGACCAGCTAGATCTACTGTCTCTATTATATTATGACAGACCAGCTAGATCTAATGTCTCTATTATATTATGACAGACCAGCTAGATCTAATGTCTCTATTACATTATGACAGACCAGCTAGATCTAATGTCTCTATTATATTATGACAGACCAGCTAGATCTAATGTCTCTATTATATTATGACAGACCAGCTAGATCTACTGTCTCTATTATATTATGACAGACCAGCTAGATCTAATGTCTCTATTACATTATGACAGACCAGCTAGATCTAATGTCTCTATTATATTATGACAGACCAGCTAGATCTACTGTCTCTATTATATTATGACAGACCAGCTAGATCTAATGTCTGTATTATATTATGACAGACCAGCTAGATCTAATGTCTCTATTATATTATGACAGACCAGCTAGATCTACTGTCTCTATTATATTATGACAGACCAGCTAGATCTAATGTCTCTATTATATTATGACAGACCAGCTAGATCTACTGTCTCTATTATATTATGACAGACCAGCTAGATCTAATGTCTCTATTACATTATGACAGACCAGCTAGATCTACTGTCTCTATTATATAATGACAGACCAGCTAGATCTACTGTCTCTATTATATTATGACAGACCA
>NW_027256880.1:861412-904920 GCF_045679555.1 Salvelinus alpinus
TGACAGACCAGCTAGATCTAATGTCTCTATTACATTATGACAGACCAGCTAGATCTAATGTCTCTATTATATTATGACAGACCAGCTAGATCTAATGTCTCTATTATATTATGACAGACCAGCTAGATCTAATGTCTCTATTATATTATGACAGACCAGCTAGATCTAATGTCTCTATTACATTATGACAGACCAGCTAGATCTAATGTCTCTATTACATTATGACAGACCAGCTAGATCTAATGTCTCTATTACATTATGACAGACCAGCTAGATCTAATGTCTCTATTATATTATGACAGACCAGCTAGATCTAATGTCTCTATTATATTATGACAGACCAGCTAGATCTAATGTCTCTATTATATTATGACAGACCAGCTAGATCTAATGTCTCTATTATATTATGACAGACCAGCTAGATCTAATGTCTCTATTATATTATGACAGACCAGCTAGATCTAATGTCTCTATTATATTATGACAGACCAGCTAGATCTAATGTCTCTATTACATTATGACAGACCAGCTAGATCTAATGTCTCTATTACATTATGACAGACCAGCTAGATCTAATGTCTCTATTATATTATGACAGACCAGCTAGATCTAATGTCTCTATTATATTATGACAGACCAGCTAGATCTAATGTCTCTATTATATAATGACAGACCAGCTAGATCTAATGTCTCTATTACATTATGACAGACCAGCTAGATCTAATGTCTCTATTATATTATGACAGACCAGCTAGATCTAATGTCTCTATTACATTATGACAGACCAGCTAGATCTAATGTCTCTATTACATTATGACAGACCAGCTAGATCTAATGTCTCTATTACATTATGACAGACCAGCTAGATCTAATGTCTCTATTACATTATGACAGACCAGCTAGATCTAATGTCTCTATTACATTATGACAGACCAGCTAGATCTAATGTCTCTATTACATTATGACAGACCAGCTAGATCTAATGTCTCTATTACATAATGACAGACCAGCTAGATCTAATGTCTCTATTACATTATGACAGACCAGCTAGATCTAATGTCTCTATTACATTATGACAGACCAGCTAGATCTAATGTCTCTATTATATAATGACAGACCAGCTAGATCTAATGTCTCTATTATATTATGACAGACCAGCTAGATCTAATGTCTCTATTATATTATGACAGACCAGCTAGATCTAATGTCTCTATTATATAATGACAGACCAGCTAGATCTAATGTCTCTATTACATTATGACAGACCAGCTAGATCTAATGTCTCTATTACATTATGACAGACCAGCTAGATCTAATGTCTCTATTACATTATGACAGACCAGCTAGATCTAATGTCTCTATTATATTATGACAGACCAGCTAGATCTAATGTCTCTATTACATTATGACAGACCAGCTAGATCTAATGTCTCTATTACATTATGACAGACCAGCTAGATCTAATGTCTCTATTATATTATGACAGACCAGCTAGATCTAATGTCTCTATTATATTATGACAGACCAGCTAGATCTAATGTCTCTATTATATTATGACAGACCAGCTAGATCTAATGTCTCTATTACATTATGACAGACCAGCTAGATCTAATGTCTCTATTATATTATGACAGACCAGCTAGATCTAATGTCTCTATTATATTATGACAGACCAGCTAGATCTAATGTCTCTATTACATTATGACAGACCAGCTAGATCTAATGTCTCTATTACATTATGACAGACCAGCTAGATCTAATGTCTCTATTACATTATGACAGACCAGCTAGATCTAATGTCTCTATTATATTATGACAGACCAGCTAGATCTAATGTCTCTATTATATTATGACAGACCAGCTAGATCTAATGTCTCTATTACATTATGACAGACCAGCTAGATCTAATGTCTCTATTATATTATGACAGACCAGCTAGATCTAATGTCTCTATTACATTATGACAGACCAGCTAGATCTAATGTCTCTATTATATTATGACAGACCAGCTAGATCTAATGTCTCTATTATATTATGACAGACCAGCTAGATCTAATGTCTCTATTATATTATGACAGACCAGCTAGATCTAATGTCTCTATTACATTATGACAGACCAGCTAGATCTAATGTCTCTATTACATTATGACAGACCAGCTAGATCTAATGTCTCTATTATATTATGACAGACCAGCTAGATCTAATGTCTCTATTACATTATGACAGACCAGCTAGATCTAATGTCTCTATTATATTATGACAGACCAGCTAGATCTAATGTCTCTATTATATTATGACAGACCAGCTAGATCTAATGTCTCTATTACATTATGACAGACCAGCTAGATCTAATGTCTCTATTATATAATGACAGACCAGCTAGATCTAATGTCTCTATTACATTATGACAGACCAGCTAGATCTAATGTCTCTATTACATTATGACAGACCAGCTAGATCTAATGTCTCTATTACATTATGACAGACCAGCTAGATCTAATGTCTCTATTATATTATGACAGACCAGCTAGATCTAATGTCTCTATTATATTATGACAGACCAGCTAGATCTAATGTCTCTATTATATTATGACAGACCAGCTAGATCTAATGTCTCTATTATATTATGACAGACCAGCTAGATCTAATGTCTCTATTACATTATGACAGACCAGCTAGATCTAATGTCTCTATTACATTATGACAGACCAGCTAGATCTAATGTCTCTATTACATTATGACAGACCAGCTAGATCTAATGTCTCTATTATATTATGACAGACCAGCTAGATCTAATGTCTCTATTACATTATGACAGACCAGCTAGATCTAATGTCTCTATTACATTATGACAGACCAGCTAGATCTAATGTCTCTATTATATAATGACAGACCAGCTAGATCTAATGTCTCTATTATATAATGACAGACCAGCTAGATCTAATGTCTCTATTACATTATGACAGACCAGCTAGATCTAATGTCTCTATTATATTATGACAGACCAGCTAGATCTAATGTCTCTATTATATTATGACAGACCAGCTAGATCTAATGTCTCTATTACATTATGACAGACCAGCTAGATCTAATGTCTCTATTATATTATGACAGACCAGCTAGATCTAATGTCTCTATTATATTATGACAGACCAGCTAGATCTAATGTCTCTATTACATTATGACAGACCAGCTAGATCTAATGTCTCTATTATATTATGACAGACCAGCTAGATCTAATGTCTCTATTATATATATGACAGACCAGCTAGATCTAATGTCTCTATTACATTATGACAGACCAGCTAGATCTAATGTCTCTATTATATTATGACAGACCAGCTAGATCTAATGTCTCTATTATATTATGACAGACCAGCTAGATCTAATGTCTCTATTACATTATGACAGACCAGCTAGATCTAATGTCTCTATTACATTATGACAGACCAGCTAGATCTAATGTCTCTATTACATTATGACAGACCAGCTAGATCTAATGTCTCTATTATATTATGACAGACCAGCTAGATCTAATGTCTCTATTATATAATGACAGACCAGCTAGATCTAATGTCTCTATTATATTATGACAGACCAGCTAGATCTAATGTCTCTATTATATTATGACAGACCAGCTAGATCTAATGTCTCTATTACATTATGACAGACCAGCTAGATCTAATGTCTCTATTATATTATGACAGACCAGCTAGATCTAATGTCTCTATTACATTATGACAGACCAGCTAGATCTAATGTCTCTATTATATTATGACAGACCAGCTAGATCTAATGTCTCTATTATATTATGACAGACCAGCTAGATCTAATGTCTCTATTATATTATGACAGACCAGCTAGATCTAATGTCTCTATTATATTATGACAGACCAGCTAGATCTAATGTCTCTATTATATTATGACAGACCAGCTAGATCTAATGTCTCTATTACATTATGACAGACCAGCTAGATCTAATGTCTCTATTATATAATGACAGACCAGCTAGATCTAATGTCTCTATTACATTATGACAGACCAGCTAGATCTAATGTCTCTATTATATTATGACAGACCAGCTAGATCTAATGTCTCTATTACATTATGACAGACCAGCTAGATCTAATGTCTCTATTATATTATGACAGACCAGCTAGATCTAATGTCTCTATTATATTATGACAGACCAGCTAGATCTAATGTCTCTATTACATTATGACAGACCAGCTAGATCTAATGTCTCTATTATATTATGACAGACCAGCTAGATCTAATGTCTCTATTATATTATGACAGACCAGCTAGATCTAATGTCTCTATTATATTATGACAGACCAGCTAGATCTAATGTCTCTATTACATTATGACAGACCAGCTAGATCTAATGTCTCTATTATATTATGACAGACCAGCTAGATCTAATGTCTCTATTATATTATGACAGACCAGCTAGATCTAATGTCTCTATTATATTATGACAGACCAGCTAGATCTAATGTCTCTATTATATTATGACAGACCAGCTAGATCTAATGTCTCTATTACATTATGACAGACCAGCTAGATCTAATGTCTCTATTATATTATGACAGACCAGCTAGATCTAATGTCTCTATTATATTATGACAGACCAGCTAGATCTAATGTCTCTATTACATTATGACAGACCAGCTAGATCTAATGTCTCTATTACATTATGACAGACCAGCTAGATCTAATGTCTCTATTACATTATGACAGACCAGCTAGATCTACTGTCTCTATTATATTATGACAGACCAGCTAGATCTAATGTCTCTATTATATTATGACAGACCAGCTAGATCTACTGTCTCTATTATATTATGACAGACCAGCTAGATCTACTGTCTCTATTATCTTATGACAGACCAGCTAGATCTAATGTCTCTATTACATTATGACAGACCAGCTAGATCTACTGCCTCTATTATATTATGACAGACCAGCTAGATCTAATGTCTGTATTATATTATGACAGACCAGCTAGATCTACTGTCTCTATTATATTATGACAGACCAGCTAGATATACTGTCTCTATTATATTATGACAGACCAGCTAGATCTAATGTCTCTATTTTATTATGACAGACCAGCTAGATCTACAGTATCTATTATATTATGACAGGCCAGCTAGATCTACTGTCTCTATTATATTATGACAGACCAGCATGATCTACTGTCTCTATTATATTATGATAGTCCAGCTAGATATACTGTCCCTATTATATTATGACAGACCAGCTAGATCTAATGTCTCTATTACATTATGACAGACCAGCTAGATCTAATGTCTCTATTATATTATGACAGACCAGCTAGATATACTGTCTCTATTATATTATGACAGACCAGCTAGTATCTAATGTCTCTATTACATTATGACAGACCAGCTAGATCTACTGTCTCTATTATAGTAATGACAGACCAGCTAGATCTACTGTCTCTATTATATTATGACAGACCAGCTAGATCTAATGTCTCTATTATATTATGACAGACCAGCTAGATCTAATGTCTCTATTATATTATGACAGACCAGCTAGATATACTGTCTCTATTATATTATGACAGACCAGCTAGATCTAATGTCTCTATTATATTATGACAGACCAGCTAGATCTACAGTATCTATTATATTATGACAGGCCAGCTAGATCTAATGTCCCTATTATATTATGACAGACCAGCTAGATCTAATGTCTCTATTATATTATGACAGACCAGCTAGATCTAATGTCTCTATTATATTATGACAGACCAGCTAGATCTAATGTCTCTATTACATTATGACAGACCAGCTAGATCTACTGTCTATATTATATTATGACAGACCAGCTAGATATACTGTCTCTATTATATAATGACAGACCAGCTAGATCTACTGCCTCTATTATATTATGACAGACCAAATAGATCTAATGACTCTATTATATTATGACAGACCAGCTAGATCTAATGTCTCTATTATATTATGACAGACCAGCTAGATATACTGTCTCTATTATATTATGACAGACCAGCTAGATCTAATGTCTCTATTATATTATGACAGACCAGCTAGATCTACAGTATCTATTTTATTATGACAGGCCAGCTAGATCTACAGTCTCTATTTTATTATGACAGACCAGCTAGATATACTGTCTCTATTATATTATGACAGACCAGCTAGATCTAATGTCTCTATTACATTATGACAGACCAGCTAGATCTAATGTCTCTATTACATTATGACAGACCAGCTAGATCTAATGTCTCTATTATATTATGACAGACCAGCATGATCTACTGTCTCTATTATATTATGATAGTCCAGCTAGATATACTGTCCCTATTATATTATGACAGACCAGCTAGATCTAATGTCTCTATTACATTATGGCAGACCAGCTAGATCTAATGTCTCTATTATATTATGACAGACCAGCTAGATCTACTGTCTCTATTATATAATGACAGACCAGCTAGATCTACTGCCTCTATTATATTATGACAGACCAGCTAGATCTAATGTCTCTATTACATTATGACAGACCAGCTAGATCTAATGTCTCTATTATATTATGACAGACCAGCTAGATATACTGTCTCTATTATATTATGACAGACCAGCTAGATCTAATGTCTCTATTACATTATGACAGACCAGCTAGATCTAATGTCTCTATTATATTATGACAGACCAGCTAGATCTAATGTCTCTATTATATTATGACAGACCAGCTAGATCTACTGTCTCTATTATATAATGACAGACCAGCTAGATCTACTGCCTCTATTATATTATGACAGACCAGCTAGATCTAATGTCTGTATTATATTATGACAGACCAGCTAGATCTACTGTCTCTATTATATTATGACAGACCAGCTAGATATACTGTCTCTATTATATTATGACAGACCAGCTAGATCTAATGTCTCTATTTTATTATGACAGACCAGCTAGATCTACAGTATCTATTATATTATGACAGGCCAGCTAGATCTACTGTCTCTATTATATTATGACAGACCAGCTAGATCTAATGTCTCTATTACATTATGACAGACCAGCTAGATCTAATGTCTCTATTATATTATGACAGACCAGCTAGATCTAATGTCTCTATTACATTATGGCAGACCAGCTAGATCTAATGTCTCTATTACATTATGACAGACCAGCTAGATCTAATGTCTCTATTATATTATGACAGACCAGCTAGATCTAATGTCTCTATTATATTATGACAGACCAGCTAGATCTAATGTCTCTATTATATTATGACAGACCAGCTAGATCTACTGTCTCTATTATATTATGACAGACCAGCTAGATATACTGTCTCTATTATATAATGACAGACCAGCTAGATCTACTGCCTCTATTATATTATGACAGACCAGCTAGATCTAATGTCTCTATTATATTATGACAGACCAGCTAGATCTACTGTCTCTATTATATTATGACAGACCAGCTAGATATACTGTCTCTATTATATTATGACAGACCAGCTAGATCTAATGTCTCTATTATATTATGACAGACCAGCTAGATCTACAGTATCTATTATATTATGACAGGCCAGCTAGATCTACTGTCTCTATTTTATTATGACAGACCAGCTAGATATATTGTCTCTATTATATTATGACAGACCAGCTAGATCTAATGTCTCTATTACATTATGACAGACCAGCTAGATCTAATGTCTCTATTACATTATGACAGACCAGCTAGATCTAATGTCTATATTATATTATGATAGTCCAGCTAGATATACTGTCTCTATTATATTATGACAGACCAGCTAGATCTATTGTGTCTATTACATTATGGCAGACCAGCTAGATCTAATGTCTCTATTATATTATGACAGACCAGCTAGATCTACTGTCTCTATTATATAATGACAGACCAGCTAGATCTACTGCCTCTATTATATTATGACAGACCAGCTAGATCTAATGTCTCTATTACATTATGACAGACCAGCTAGATCTAATGTCTCTATTATATTATGACAGACCAGCTAGATATACTGTCTCTATTATATTATGACAGACCAGCTAGATCTAATGTCTCAATTACATTATGACAGACCAGCTAGATCTACTGTCTCTATTATATAATGACAGACCAGCTAGATCTACTGCCTCTATTATATTATGACAGACCAGCTAGATCTAATGTCTCTATTATATTATGACAGACCAGCTAGATCTACTGTCTCTATTATATTATGACAGACCAGCTAGATATACTGTCTCTATTATATTATGACAGACCAGCTAGATCTAATGTCTCTATTTTATTATGACAGACCAGCTAGATCTACAGTATCTATTATATTATGGCAGGCCAGCTAGATCTACTGTCTCTATTATATTATGACAGACCAGCTAGATCTAATGTCTCTATTATATTATGACAGACCAGCTAGATCTACTGTCTCTATTATATTATGACAGACCAGCTAGATCTAATGTCTCTATTATATTATGACAGACCAGCTAGATCTAATGTCTCTATTATATTATGACAGACCAGCTAGATCTACTGTCTCTATTATATTATGACAGACCAGCTAGATCTACTGTCTCTATTACATTATGACAGACCAGCTAGATCTACTGTCTCTATTATATTATGACAGACCAGCTAGATATACTGTCTCTATTACATTATGACAGACCAGCTAGATCTAATGTCTCTATTATATTATGACAGACCAGCTAGATCTAATGTCTCTATTATATTATGACAGACCAGCTAGATCTACTGTCTCTATTATATTATGACAGACCAGCTAGATCTAATGTCTCTATTATATTATGACAGACCAGCTAGATCTACATGTCTCTATTATATTATGACAGACCAGCTAGATCTAATGTCTCTATTACATTATGACAGACCAGCTAGATCTAATGTCTCTATTATATTATGACAGACCAGCTAGATCTACTGTCTCTATTATATTATGACAGACCAGCTAGATATACTGTCTCTATTATATTATGACAGACCAGCTAGATCTAATGTCTCTATTACATTATGACAGACCAGCTAGATCTAATGTCTCTATTATATTATGACAGACCAGCTAGATCTAATGTCTCTATTATATTATGACAGACCAGCTAGATCTACTGTCTCTATTATATTATGACAGACCAGCTAGATCTAATGTCTCTATTATATTATGACAGACCAGCTAGATCTAATGTCTCTATTATATTATGACAGACCAGCTAGATCTACTGTCTCTATTATATTATGACAGACCAGCTAGATCTAATGTCTCTATTATATTATGACAGACCAGCTAGATCTACATGTCTCTATTATATTATGACAGACCAGCTAGATCTACTGTCTCTATTATATTATGACAGACCAGCTAGATCTAATGTCTCTATTACATTATGACAGACCAGCTAGATCTAATGTCTCTATTATATTATGACAGACCAGCTAGATCTACTGTCTCTATTATATTATGACAGACCAGCTAGATATACTGTCTCTATTATATTATGACAGACCAGCTAGATCTAATGTCTCTATTACATTATGACAGACCAGCTAGATCTAATGTCTCTATTATATAATGACAGACCAGCTAGATCTAATGTCTCTATTATATTATGACAGACCAGCTAGATCTAATGTCTCTATTATATTATGACAGACCAGCTAGATCTAATGTCTCTATTACATTATGACAGACCAGCTAGATCTAATGTCTCTATTACATTATGACAGACCAGCTAGATCTAATGTCTCTATTACATTATGACAGACCAGCTAGATCTAATGTCTCTATTACATTATGACAGACCAGCTAGATCTAATGTCTCTATTATATTATGACAGACCAGCTAGATCTAATGTCTCTATTACATTATGACAGACCAGCTAGATCTAATGTCTCTATTATATTATGACAGACCAGCTAGATCTAATGTCTCTATTATATAATGACAGACCAGCTAGATCTAATGTCTCTATTATATTATGACAGACCAGCTAGATCTAATGTCTCTATTACATTATGACAGACCAGCTAGATCTAATGTCTCTATTACATTATGACAGACCAGCTAGATCTAATGTCTCTATTACATTATGACAGACCAGCTAGATCTAATGTCTCTATTACATTATGACAGACCAGCTAGATCTAATGTCTCTATTACATTATGACAGACCAGCTAGATCTAATGTCTCTATTACATTATGACAGACCAGCTAGATCTAATGTCTCTATTACATTATGACAGACCAGCTAGATCTAATGTCTCTATTATATAATGACAGACCAGCTAGATCTAATGTCTCTATTATATTATGACAGACCAGCTAGATCTAATGTCTCTATTACATTATGACAGACCAGCTAGATCTAATGTCTCTATTACATTATGACAGACCAGCTAGATCTAATGTCTCTATTACATTATGACAGACCAGCTAGATCTAATGTCTCTATTACATTATGACAGACCAGCTAGATCTAATGTCTCTATTATATTATGACAGACCAGCTAGATCTAATGTCTCTATTACATTATGACAGACCAGCTAGATCTAATGTCTCTATTACATTATGACAGACCAGCTAGATCTAATGTCTCTATTACATTATGACAGACCAGCTAGATCTAATGTCTCTATTATATTATGACAGACCAGCTAGATCTAATGTCTCTATTACATTATGACAGACCAGCTAGATCTAATGTCTCTATTACATTATGACAGACCAGCTAGATCTAATGTCTCTATTATATTATGACAGACCAGCTAGATCTAATGTCTCTATTACATTATGACAGACCAGCTAGATCTAATGTCTCTATTATATTATGACAGACCAGCTAGATCTAATGTCTCTATTACATTATGACAGACCAGCTAGATCTAATGTCTCTATTACATTATGACAGACCAGCTAGATCTAATGTCTCTATTACATTATGACAGACCAGCTAGATCTAATGTCTCTATTACATTATGACAGACCAGCTAGATCTAATGTCTCTATTACATTATGACAGACCAGCTAGATCTAATGTCTCTATTACATTATGACAGACCAGCTAGATCTAATGTCTCTATTATATTATGACAGACCAGCTAGATCTAATGTCTCTATTACATTATGACAGACCAGCTAGATCTAATGTCTCTATTACATTATGACAGACCAGCTAGATCTAATGTCTCTATTACATTATGACAGACCAGCTAGATCTAATGTCTCTATTACATTATGACAGACCAGCTAGATCTAATGTCTCTATTACATTATGACAGACCAGCTAGATCTAATGTCTCTATTACATTATGACAGACCAGCTAGATCTAATGTCTCTATTACATTATGACAGACCAGCTAGATCTAATGTCTCTATTACATTATGACAGACCAGCTAGATCTAATGTCTCTATTATATTATGACAGACCAGCTAGATCTAATGTCTCTATTACATTATGACAGACCAGCTAGATCTAATGTCTCTATTACATTATGACAGACCAGCTAGATCTAATGTCTCTATTATATTATGACAGACCAGCTAGATCTAATGTCTCTATTATATTATGACAGACCAGCTAGATCTAATGTCTCTATTATATAATGACAGACCAGCTAGATCTAATGTCTCTATTACATTATGACAGACCAGCTAGATCTAATGTCTCTATTACATTATGACAGACCAGCTAGATCTAATGTCTCTATTACATTATGACAGACCAGCTAGATCTAATGTCTCTATTACATTATGACAGACCAGCTAGATCTAATGTCTCTATTACATTATGACAGACCAGCTAGATCTAATGTCTCTATTACATTATTACAGACCAGCTAGATCTAATGTCTCTATTACATTATGACAGACCAGCTAGATCTAATGTCTCTATTACATTATGACAGACCAGCTAGATCTAATGTCTCTATTACATTATGACAGACCAGCTAGATCTAATGTCTCTATTACATTATGACAGACCAGCTAGATCTAATGTCTCTATTACATTATGACAGACCAGCTAGATCTAATGTCTCTATTACATTATGACAGACCAGCTAGATCTAATGTCTCTATTACATTATGACAGACCAGCTAGATCTAATGTCTCTATTACATTATGACAGACCAGCTAGATCTAATGTCTCTATTATATAATGACAGACCAGCTAGATCTAATGTCTCTATTACATTATGACAGACCAGCTAGATCTAATGTCCCTATTATATAATGACAGACCAGCTAGATCTAATGTCTCTATTACATTATGACAGACCAGCTAGATCTAATGTCTCTATTATATAATGACAGACCAGCTAGATCTAATGTCTCTATTACATTATGACAGACCAGCTAGATCTAATGTCTCTATTATATAATGACAGACCAGCTAGATCTAATGTCTCTATTACATTATGACAGACCAGCTAGATCTAATGTCTCTATTACATTATGACAGACCAGCTAGATCTAATGTCTCTATTACATTATGACAGACCAGCTAGATCTAATGTCTCTATTATATAATGACAGACCAGCTAGATCTAATGTCTCTATTACATTATGACAGACCAGCTAGATCTAATGTCTCTATTACATTATGACAGACCAGCTAGATCTAATGTCTCTATTACATTATGACAGACCAGCTAGATCTAATGTCTCTATTACATTATGACAGACCAGCTAGATCTAATGTCTCTATTACATTATGACAGACCAGCTAGATCTAATGTCTCTATTACATTATGACAGACCAGCTAGATCTAATGTCTCTATTACATTATGACAGACCAGCTAGATCTAATGTCTCTATTATATTATGACAGACCCGCTAGATCTAATGTCTCTATTACATTATGACAGACCAGCTAGATCTAATGTCTCTATTACATTATGACAGACCAGCTAGATCTAATGTCTCTATTACATTATGACAGACCAGCTAGATCTAATGTCTCTATTACATTATGACAGACCAGCTAGATCTAATGTCTCTATTACATTATGACAGACCAGCTAGATCTAATGTCTCTATTATATAATGACAGACCAGCTAGATCTAATGTCTCTATTACATTATGACAGACCAGCTAGATCTAATGTCTCTATTACATTATGACAGACCAGCTAGATCTAATGTCTCTATTACATTATGACAGACCAGCTAGATCTAATGTCTCTATTACATTATGACAGACCAGCTAGATCTAATGTCTCTATTACATTATGACAGACCAGCTAGATCTAATGTCTCTATTACATTATGACAGACCAGCTAGATCTAATGTCTCTATTGCATTATGACAGACCAGCTAGATCTAATGTCTCTATTATATAATGACAGACCAGCTAGATCTAATGTCTCTATTACATTATGACAGACCAGCTAGATCTAATGTCTCTATTACATTATGACAGACCAGCTAGATCTAATGTCTCTATTATATAATGACAGACCAGCTAGATCTAATGTCTCTATTATATAATGACAGACCAGCTAGATCTAATGTCTCTATTACATTATGACAGACCAGCTAGATCTAATGTCTCTATTACATTATGACAGACCAGCTAGATCTAATGTCTCTATTACATTATGACAGACCAGCTAGATCTAATGTCTCTATTACATTATGACAGACCAGCTAGATCTAATGTCTCTATTACATTATGACAGACCAGCTAGATCTAATGTCTCTATTACATTATGACAGACCAGCTAGATCTAATGTCTCTATTATATAATGACAGACCAGCTAGATCTAATGTCTCTATTACATTATGACAGACCAGCTAGATCTAATGTCTCTATTACATTATGACAGACCAGCTAGATCTAATGTCTCTATTATATAATGACAGACCAGCTAGATCTAATGTCTCTATTACATTATGACAGACCAGCTAGATCTAATGTCTCTATTATATAATGACAGACCAGCTAGATCTAATGTCTCTATTACATTATGACAGACCAGCTAGATCTAATGTCTCTATTACATTATGACAGACCAGCTAGATCTAATGTCTCTATTATATAATGACAGACCAGCTAGATCTAATGTCTCTATTACATTATGACAGACCAGCTAGATCTAATGTCTCTATTATATAATGACAGACCAGCTAGATCTAATGTCTCTATTACATTATGACAGACCAGCTAGATCTAATGTCTCTATTATATAATGACAGACCAGCTAGATCTAATGTCTCTATTACATTATGACAGACCAGCTAGATCTAATGTCTCTATTATATTATGACAGGCCAGCTAGATCTAATGTCTCTATTACATTATGACAGACCAGCTAGATCTAATGTCTCTATTACATTATGACAGACCAGCTAGATCTAATGTCTCTATTATATAATGACAGACCAGCTAGATCTAATGTCTCTATTACATTATGACAGACCAGCTAGATCTAATGTCTCTATTATATAATGACAGACCAGCTAGATCTAATGTCTCTATTACATTATGACAGACCAGCTAGATCTAATGTCTCTATTACATTATGACAGACCAGCTAGATCTAATGTCTCTATTACATTATGACAGACCAGCTAGATCTAATGTCTCTATTACATTATGACAGACCAGCTAGATCTAATGTCTCTATTATATAATGACAGACCAGCTAGATCTAATGTCTCTATTACATTATGACAGACCAGCTAGATCTAATGTCTCTATTACATTATGACAGACCAGCTAGATCTAATGTCTCTATTATATAATGACAGACCAGCTAGATCTAATGTCTCTATTACATTATGACAGACCAGCTAGATCTAATGTCTCTATTATATAATGACAGACCAGCTAGATCTAATGTCTCTATTACATTATGACAGACCAGCTAGATCTAATGTCTCTATTACATTATGACAGACCAGCTAGATCTAATGTCTCTATTATATAATGACAGACCAGCTAGATCTAATGTCTCTATTACATTATGACAGACCAGCTAGATCTAATGTCTCTATTATATAATGACAGACCAGCTAGATCTAATGTCTCTATTACATTATGACAGACCAGCTAGATCTAATGTCTCTATTATATAATGACAGACCAGCTAGATCTAATGTCTCTATTACATTATGACAGACCAGCTAGATCTAATGTCTCTATTATATTATGACAGGCCAGCTAGATCTAATGTCTCTATTACATTATGACAGACCAGCTAGATCTAATGTCTCTATTACATTATGACAGACCAGCTAGATCTAATGTCTCTATTATATAATGACAGACCAGCTAGATCTAATGTCTCTATTACATTATGACAGACCAGCTAGATCTAATGTCTCTATTATATAATGACAGACCAGCTAGATCTAATGTCTCTATTACATTATGACAGACCAGCTAGATCTAATGTCTCTATTACATTATGACAGACCAGCTAGATCTAATGTCTCTATTACATTATGACAGACCAGCTAGATCTAATGTCTCTATTACATTATGACAGACCAGCTAGATCTAATGTCTCTATTATATAATGACAGACCAGCTAGATCTAATGTCTCTATTACATTATGACAGACCAGCTAGATCTAATGTCTCTATTACATTATGACAGACCAGCTAGATCTAATGTCTCTATTACATTATGACAGACCAGCTAGATCTAATGTCTCTATTACATTATGACAGACCAGCTAGATCTAATGTCTCTATTACATTATGACAGACCAGCTAGATCTAATGTCTCTATTATATAATGACAGACCAGCTAGATCTAATGTCTCTATTACATTATGACAGACCAGCTAGATCTAATGTCTCTATTACATTATGACAGACCAGCTAGATCTAATGTCTCTATTACATTATGACAGACCAGCTAGATCTAATGTCTCTATTACATTATGACAGACCAGCTAGATCTAATGTCTCTATTACATTATGACAGACCAGCTAGATCTAATGTCTCTATTACATTATGACAGACCAGCTAGATCTAATGTCTCTATTACATTATGACAGACCAGCTAGATCTAATGTCTCTATTATATAATGACAGACCAGCTAGATCTAATGTCTCTATTACATTATGACAGACCAGCTAGATCTAATGTCTCTATTACATTATGACAGACCAGCTAGATCTAATGTCTCTATTATATAATGACAGACCAGCTAGATCTAATGTCTCTATTACATTATGACAGACCAGCTAGATCTAATGTCTCTATTACATTATGACAGACCAGCTAGATCTAATGTCTCTATTATATAATGACAGACCAGCTAGATCTAATGTCTCTATTACATTATGACAGACCAGCTAGATCTAATGTCTCTATTACATTATGACAGACCAGCTAGATCTAATGTCTCTATTACATTATGACAGACCAGCTAGATCTAATGTCTCTATTACATTATGACAGACCAGCTAGATCTAATGTCTCTATTACATTATGACAGACCAGCTAGATCTAATGTCTCTATTACATTATGACAGACCAGCTAGATCTAATGTCTCTATTACATTATGACAGACCAGCTAGATCTAATGTCTCTATTATATAATGACAGACCAGCTAGATCTAATGTCTCTATTACATTATGACAGACCAGCTAGATCTAATGTCTCTATTACATTATGACAGACCAGCTAGATCTAATGTCTCTATTACATTATGACAGACCAGCTAGATCTAATGTCTCTATTACATTATGACAGACCAGCTAGATCTAATGTCTCTATTACATTATGACAGACCAGCTAGATCTAATGTCTCTATTACATTATGACAGACCAGCTAGATCTAATGTCTCTATTGCATTATGACAGACCAGCTAGATCTAATGTCTCTATTACATTATGACAGACCAGCTAGATCTAATGTCTCTATTACATTATGACAGACCAGCTAGATCTAATGTCTCTATTACATTATGACAGACCAGCTAGATCTAATGTCTCTATTATATAATGACAGACCAGCTAGATCTAATGTCTCTATTATATAATGACAGACCAGCTAGATCTAATGTCTCTATTACATTATGACAGACCAGCTAGATCTAATGTCTCTATTACATTATGACAGACCAGCTAGATCTAATGTCTCTATTACATTATGACAGACCAGCTAGATCTAATGTCTCTATTACATTATGACAGACCAGCTAGATCTAATGTCTCTATTACATTATGACAGACCAGCTAGATCTAATGTCTCTATTACATTATGACAGACCAGCTAGATCTAATGTCTCTATTATATAATGACAGACCAGCTAGATCTAATGTCTCTATTACATTATGACAGACCAGCTAGATCTAATGTCTCTATTACATTATGACAGACCAGCTAGATCTAATGTCTCTATTATATAATGACAGACCAGCTAGATCTAATGTCTCTATTACATTATGACAGACCAGCTAGATCTAATGTCTCTATTATATAATGACAGACCAGCTAGATCTAATGTCTCTATTACATTATGACAGACCAGCTAGATCTAATGTCTCTATTACATTATGACAGACCAGCTAGATCTAATGTCTCTATTATATAATGACAGACCAGCTAGATCTAATGTCTCTATTACATTATGACAGACCAGCTAGATCTAATGTCTCTATTACATTATGACAGACCAGCTAGATCTAATGTCTCTATTACATTATGACAGACCAGCTAGATCTAATGTCTCTATTATATAATGACAGACCAGCTAGATCTAATGTCTCTATTACATTATGACAGACCAGCTAGATCTAATGTCTCTATTATATTATGACAGGCCAGCTAGATCTAATGTCTCTATTACATTATGACAGACCAGCTAGATCTAATGTCTCTATTACATTATGACAGACCAGCTAGATCTAATGTCTCTATTATATAATGACAGACCAGCTAGATCTAATGTCTCTATTACATTATGACAGACCAGCTAGATCTAATGTCTCTATTATATAATGACAGACCAGCTAGATCTAATGTCTCTATTACATTATGACAGACCAGCTAGATCTAATGTCTCTATTACATTATGACAGACCAGCTAGATCTAATGTCTCTATTACATTATGACAGACCAGCTAGATCTAATGTCTCTATTACATTATGACAGACCAGCTAGATCTAATGTCTCTATTATATAATGACAGACCAGCTAGATCTAATGTCTCTATTACATTATGACAGACCAGCTAGATCTAATGTCTCTATTACATTATGACAGACCAGCTAGATCTAATGTCTCTATTACATTATGACAGACCAGCTAGATCTAATGTCTCTATTACATTATGACAGACCAGCTAGATCTAATGTCTCTATTACATTATGACAGACCAGCTAGATCTAATGTCTCTATTATATAATGACAGACCAGCTAGATCTAATGTCTCTATTACATTATGACAGACCAGCTAGATCTAATGTCTCTATTACATTATGACAGACCAGCTAGATCTAATGTCTCTATTACATTATGACAGACCAGCTAGATCTAATGTCTCTATTACATTATGACAGACCAGCTAGATCTAATGTCTCTATTACATTATGACAGACCAGCTAGATCTAATGTCTCTATTACATTATGACAGACCAGCTAGATCTAATGTCTCTATTACATTATGACAGACCAGCTAGATCTAATGTCTCTATTATATAATGACAGACCAGCTAGATCTAATGTCTCTATTACATTATGACAGACCAGCTAGATCTAATGTCTCTATTACATTATGACAGACCAGCTAGATCTAATGTCTCTATTATATAATGACAGACCAGCTAGATCTAATGTCTCTATTACATTATGACAGACCAGCTAGATCTAATGTCTCTATTACATTATGACAGACCAGCTAGATCTAATGTCTCTATTACATTATGACAGACCAGCTAGATCTAATGTCTCTATTACATTATGACAGACCAGCTAGATCTAATGTCTCTATTACATTATGACAGACCAGCTAGATCTAATGTCTCTATTATATAATGACAGACCAGCTAGATCTAATGTCTCTATTATATAATGACAGACCAGCTAGATCTAATGTCTCTATTACATTATGACAGACCAGCTAGATCTAATGTCTCTATTATATAATGACAGACCAGCTAGATCTAATGTCTTTATTACATTATGACAGACCAGCTAGATCTAATGTCTCTATTATATAATGACAGACCAGCTAGATCTAATGTCTCTATTACATTATGACAGACCAGCTAGATCTAATGTCTCTATTACATTATGACAGACCAGCTAGATCTAATGTCTCTATTATATAATGACAGACCAGCTAGATCTAATGTCTCTATTACATTATGACAGACCAGCTAGATCTAATGTCTCTATTATATAATGACAGACCAGCTAGATCTAATGTCTCTATTACATTATGACAGACCAGCTAGATCTAATGTCTCTATTACATTATGACAGACCAGCTAGATCTAATGTCTCTATTACATTATGACAGACCAGCTAGATCTAATGTCTCTATTACATTATGACAGACCAGCTAGATCTAACGTCTCTATTACATTATGACAGACCAGCTAGATCTAATGTCTCTATTATATAATGACAGACCAGCTAGATCTAATGTCTCTATTACATTATGACAGACCAGCTAGATCTAATGTCTCTATTACATTATGACAGACCAGCTAGATCTAATGTCTCTATTACATTATGACAGACCAGCTAGATCTAATGTCTCTATTACATTATGACAGACCAGCTAGATCTAATGTCTCTATTACATTATGACAGACCAGCTAGATCTAATGTCTCTATTACATTATGACAGACCAGCTAGATCTAATGTCTCTATTACATTATGACAGACCAGCTAGATCTAATGTCTCTATTATATAATGGCAGACCAGCTAGATCTAATGTCTCTATTACATTATGACAGACCAGCTAGATCTAATGTCTCTATTACATTATGACAGACCAGCTAGATCTAATGTCTCTATTACATTATGACAGACCAGCTAGATCTAATGTCTCTATTATATAATGACAGACCAGCTAGATCTAATGTCTCTATTACATTATGACAGACCAGCTAGATCTAATGTCTCTATTACATTATGACAGACCAGCTAGATCTAATGTCTCTATTACATTATGACAGACCAGCTAGATCTAATGTCTCTATTATATTATGACAGACCAGCTAGATCTAATGTCTCTATTACATTATGACAGACCAGCTAGGTCTAATATCTCTATTATATAATGACAGACCAGCTAGATCTAATGTCTCTATTACATTATGACAGACCAGCTAGATCTAATGTCTCTATTATATAATGACAGACCAGCTAGATCTAATGTCTCTATTACATAATGACAGACCAGCTAGATCTAATGTCTCTATTATATAATGACAGACCAGCTAGATCTAATGTCTCTATTATATAATGACAGACCAGCTAGATCTAATGTCTCTATTACATTATGACAGACCAGCTAGATCTAATGTCTCTATTATATAATGACAGACCAGCTAGATCTAATGTCTCTATTACATTATGACAGACCAGCTAGATCTAATGTCTCTATTACATTATGACAGACCAGCTAGATCTAATGTCTCTATTATATTATGACAGACCAGCTAGATCTAATGTCTCTATTACATTATGACAGACCAGCTAGATCTAATGTCTCTATTACATTATGACAGACCAGCTAGATCTAATGTCTCTATTATATAATGACAGACCAGCTAGATCTAATGTCTCTATTACATTATGACAGACCAGCTAGATCTAATGTCTCTATTATATAATGACAGACCAGCTAGATCTAATGTCTCTATTATATAATGACAGACCAGCTAGATCTAATGTCTCTATTACATTATGACAGACCAGCTAGATCTAATGTCTCTATTACATTATGACAGACCAGCTAGATCTAATGTCTCTATTACATTATGACAGACCAGCTAGATCTAATGTCTCTATTACATTATGACAGACCAGCTAGATCTAATGTCTCTATTACATTATGACAGACCAGCTAGATCTAATGTCTCTATTACATTATGACAGACCAGCTAGATCTAATGTCTCTATTACATTATGACAGACCAGCTAGATCTAATGTCTCTATTACATTATGACAGACCAGCTAGATCTAATGTCTCTATTACATTATGACAGACCAGCTAGATCTAATGTCTCTATTACATTATGACAGACCAGCTAGATCTAATGTCTCTATTATATTATGACAGGCCAGCTAGATCTAATGTCTCTATTACATTATGACAGACCAGCTAGATCTAATGTCTCTATTACATTATGACAGACCAGCTAGATCTAATGTCTCTATTATATAATGACAGACCAGCTAGATCTAATGTCTCTATTACATTATGACAGACCAGCTAGATCTAATGTCTCTATTACATTATGACAGACCAGCTAGATCTAATGTCTCTATTACATTATGACAGACCAGCTAGATCTAATGTCTCTATTACATTATGACAGACCAGCTAGATCTAATGTCTCTATTACATTATGACAGACCAGCTAGATCTAATGTCTCTATTACATTATGACAGACCAGCTAGATCTAATGTCTCTATTATATAATGACAGACCAGCTAGATCTAATGTCTCTATTACATTATGACAGACCAGCTAGATCTAATGTCTCTATTACATTATGACAGACCAGCTAGATCTAATGTCTCTATTATATAATGACAGACCAGCTAGATCTAATGTCTTTATTACATTATGACAGACCAGCTAGATCTAATGTCTCTATTATATAATGACAGACCAGCTAGATCTAATGTCTCTATTACATTATGACAGACCAGCTAGATCTAATGTCTCTATTACATTATGACAGACCAGCTAGATCTAATGTCTCTATTATATAATGACAGACCAGCTAGATCTAATGTCTCTATTACATTATGACAGACCAGCTAGATCTAATGTCTCTATTATATAATGACAGACCAGCTAGATCTAATGTCTCTATTACATTATGACAGACCAGCTAGATCTAATGTCTCTATTACATTATGACAGACCAGCTAGATCTAATGTCTCTATTACATTATGACAGACCAGCTAGATCTAATGTCTCTATTACATTATGACAGACCAGCTAGATCTAACGTCTCTATTACATTATGACAGACCAGCTAGATCTAATGTCTCTATTACATTATGACAGACCAGCTAGATCTAATGTCTCTATTACATTATGACAGACCAGCTAGATCTAATGTCTCTATTACATTATGACAGACCAGCTAGATCTAATGTCTCTATTACATTATGACAGACCAGCTAGATCTAATGTCTCTATTACATTATGACAGACCAGCTAGATCTAATGTCTCTATTACATTATGACAGACCAGCTAGATCTAATGTCTCTATTACATTATGACAGACCAGCTAGATCTAATGTCTCTATTACATTATGACAGACCAGCTAGATCTAATGTCTCTATTATATAATGGCAGACCAGCTAGATCTAATGTCTCTATTACATTATGACAGACCAGCTAGATCTAATGTCTCTATTACATTATGACAGACCAGCTAGATCTAATGTCTCTATTACATTATGACAGACCAGCTAGATCTAATGTCTCTATTATATAATGACAGACCAGCTAGATCTAATGTCTCTATTACATTATGACAGACCAGCTAGATCTAATGTCTCTATTACATTATGACAGACCAGCTAGATCTAATGTCTCTATTACATTATGACAGACCAGCTAGATCTAATGTCTCTATTATATTATGACAGACCAGCTAGATCTAATGTCTCTATTACATTATGACAGACCAGCTAGATCTAATATCTCTATTATATAATGACAGACCAGCTAGATCTAATGTCTCTATTACATTATGACAGACCAGCTAGATCTAATGTCTCTATTATATAATGACAGACCAGCTAGATCTAATGTCTCTATTACATAATGACAGACCAGCTAGATCTAATGTCTCTATTACATTATGACAGACCAGCTAGATCTAATGTCTCTATTATATAATGACAGACCAGCTAGATCTAATGTCTCTATTACATTATGACAGACCAGCTAGATCTAATGTCTCTATTATATAATGACAGACCAGCTAGATCTAATGTCTCTATTACATTATGACAGACCAGCTAGATCTAATGTCTCTATTACATTATGACAGACCAGCTAGATCTAATGTCTCTATTATATTATGACAGACCAGCTAGATCTAATGTCTCTATTACATTATGACAGACCAGCTAGATCTAATGTCTCTATTACATTATGACAGACCAGCTAGATCTAATGTCTCTATTATATAATGACAGACCAGCTAGATCTAATGTCTCTATTACATTATGACAGACCAGCTAGATCTAATGTCTCTATTATATAATGACAGACCAGCTAGATCTAATGTCTCTATTATATAATGACAGACCAGCTAGATCTAATGTCTCTATTACATTATGACAGACCAGCTAGATCTAATGTCTCTATTACATTATGACAGACCAGCTAGATCTAATGTCTCTATTACATTATGACAGACCAGCTAGATCTAATGTCTCTATTACATTATGACAGACCAGCTAGATCTAATGTCTCTATTACATTATGACAGACCAGCTAGATCTAATGTCTCTATTACATTATGACAGACCAGCTAGATCTAATGTCTCTATTACATTATGACAGACCAGCTAGATCTAATGTCTCTATTACATTATGACAGACCAGCTAGATCTAATGTCTCTATTACATTATGACAGACCAGCTAGATCTAATGTCTCTATTACATTATGACAGACCAGCTAGATCTAATGTCTCTATTATATTATGACAGGCCAGCTAGATCTAATGTCTCTATTACATTATGACAGACCAGCTAGATCTAATGTCTCTATTACATTATGACAGACCAGCTAGATCTAATGTCTCTATTATATAATGACAGACCAGCTAGATCTAATGTCTCTATTACATTATGACAGACCAGCTAGATCTAATGTCTCTATTATATAATGACAGACCAGCTAGATCTAATGTCTCTATTACATTATGACAGACCAGCTAGATCTAATGTCTCTATTACATTATGACAGACCAGCTAGATCTAATGTCTCTATTACATTATGACAGACCAGCTAGATCTAATGTCTCTATTACATTATGACAGACCAGCTAGATCTAATGTCTCTATTATATAATGACAGACCAGCTAGATCTAATGTCTCTATTACATTATGACAGACCAGCTAGATCTAATGTCTCTATTACATTATGACAGACCAGCTAGATCTAATGTCTCTATTACATTATGACAGACCAGCTAGATCTAATGTCTCTATTACATTATGACAGACCAGCTAGATCTAATGTCTCTATTACATTATGACAGACCAGCTAGATCTAATGTCTCTATTATATAATGACAGACCAGCTAGATCTAATGTCTCTATTACATTATGACAGACCAGCTAGATCTAATGTCTCTATTACATTATGACAGACCAGCTAGATCTAATGTCTCTATTACATTATGACAGACCAGCTAGATCTAATGTCTCTATTACATTATGACAGACCAGCTAGATCTAATGTCTCTATTACATTATGACAGACCAGCTAGATCTAATGTCTCTATTACATTATGACAGACCAGCTAGATCTAATGTCTCTATTACATTATGACAGACCAGCTAGATCTAATGTCTCTATTATATAATGACAGACCAGCTAGATCTAATGTCTCTATTACATTATGACAGACCAGCTAGATCTAATGTCTCTATTACATTATGACAGACCAGCTAGATCTAATGTCTCTATTATATAATGACAGACCAGCTAGATCTAATGTCTCTATTACATTATGACAGACCAGCTAGATCTAATGTCTCTATTACATTATGACAGACCAGCTAGATCTAATGTCTCTATTACATTATGACAGACCAGCTAGATCTAATGTCTCTATTACATTATGACAGACCAGCTAGATCTAATGTCTCTATTACATTATGACAGACCAGCTAGATCTAATGTCTCTATTATATAATGACAGACCAGCTAGATCTAATGTCTCTATTACATTATGACAGACCAGCTAGATCTAATGTCTCTATTACATTATGACAGACCAGCTAGATCTAATGTCTCTATTATATAATGACAGACCAGCTAGATCTAATGTCTCTATTACATTATGACAGACCAGCTAGATCTAATGTCTCTATTATATAATGACAGACCAGCTAGATCTAATGTCTCTATTACATTATGACAGACCAGCTAGATCTAATGTCTCTATTACATTATGACAGACCAGCTAGATCTAATGTCTCTATTATATAATGACAGACCAGCTAGATCTAATGTCTCTATTACATTATGACAGACCAGCTAGATCTAATGTCTCTATTATATAATGACAGACCAGCTAGATCTAATGTCTCTATTACATTATGACAGACCAGCTAGATCTAATGTCTCTATTACATTATGACAGACCAGCTAGATCTAATGTCTCTATTATATAATGGCAGACCAGCTAGATCTAATGTCTCTATTACATTATGACAGACCAGCTAGATCTAATGTCTCTATTACATTATGACAGACCAGCTAGATCTAATGTCTCTATTACATTATGACAGACCAGCTAGATCTAATGTCTCTATTATATAATGACAGACCAGCTAGATCTAATGTCTCTATTACATTATGACAGACCAGCTAGATCTAATGTCTCTATTACATTATGACAGACCAGCTAGATCTAATGTCTCTATTACATTATGACAGACCAGCTAGATCTAATGTCTCTATTATATTATGACAGACCAGCTAGATCTAATGTCTCTATTACATTATGACAGACCAGCTAGGTCTAATATCTCTATTATATAATGACAGACCAGCTAGATCTAATGTCTCTATTACATTATGACAGACCAGCTAGATCTAATGTCTCTATTATATAATGACAGACCAGCTAGATCTAATGTCTCTATTACATAATGACAGACCAGCTAGATCTAATGTCTCTATTACATAATGACAGACCAGCTAGATCTAATGTCTCTATTATATAATGACAGACCAGCTAGATCTAATGTCTCTATTACATTATGACAGACCAGCTAGATCTAATGTCTCTATTATATAATGACAGACCAGCTAGATCTAATGTCTCTATTACATTATGACAGACCAGCTAGATCTAATGTCTCTATTACATTATGACAGACCAGCTAGATCTAATGTCTCTATTATATTATGACAGACCAGCTAGATCTAATGTCTCTATTACATTATGACAGACCAGCTAGATCTAATGTCTCTATTACATTATGACAGACCAGCTAGATCTAATGTCTCTATTATATAATGACAGACCAGCTAGATCTAATGTCTCTATTACATTATGACAGACCAGCTAGATCTAATGTCTCTATTATATAATGACAGACCAGCTAGATCTAATGTCTCTATTATATAATGACAGACCAGCTAGATCTAATGTCTCTATTACATTATGACAGACCAGCTAGATCTAATGTCTCTATTACATTATGACAGACCAGCTAGATCTAATGTCTCTATTACATTATGACAGACCAGCTAGATCTAATGTCTCTATTACATTATGACAGACCAGCTAGATCTAATGTCTCTATTACATTATGACAGACCAGCTAGATCTAATGTCTCTATTACATTATGACAGACCAGCTAGATCTAATGTCTCTATTACATTATGACAGACCAGCTAGATCTAATGTCTCTATTACATTATGACAGACCAGCTAGATCTAATGTCTCTATTACATTATGACAGACCAGCTAGATCTAATGTCTCTATTACATTATGACAGACCAGCTAGATCTAATGTCTCTATTATATAATGACAGACCAGCTAGATCTAATGTCTCTATTACATTATGACAGACCAGCTAGATCTAATGTCTCTATTACATTATGACAGACCAGCTAGATCTAATGTCTCTATTACATTATGACAGACCAGCTAGATCTAATGTCTCTATTACATTATGACAGACCAGCTAGATCTAATGTCTCTATTATATAATGACAGACCAGCTAGATCTAATGTCTCTATTACATTATGACAGACCAGCTAGATCTAATGTCTCTATTATATAATGACAGACCAGCTAGATCTAATGTCTCTATTACATTATGACAGACCAGCTAGATCTAATGTCTCTATTACATTATGACAGACCAGCTAGATCTAATGTCTCTATTACATTATGACAGACCAGCTAGATCTAATGTCTCTATTATATAATGACAGACCAGCTAGATCTAATGTCTCTATTACATTATGACAGACCAGCTAGATCTAATGTCTCTATTATATAATGACAGACCAGCTAGATCTAATGTCTCTATTATATAATGACAGACCAGCTAGATCTAATGTCTCTATTACATTATGACAGACCAGCTAGATCTAATGTCTCTATTACATTATGACAGACCAGCTAGATCTAATGTCTCTATTACATTATGACAGACCAGCTAGATCTAATGTCTCTATTACATTATGACAGACCAGCTAGATCTAATGTCTCTATTACATTATGACAGACCAGCTAGATCTAATGTCTCTATTACATTATGACAGACCAGCTAGATCTAATGTCTCTATTACATTATGACAGACCAGCTAGATCTAATGTCTCTATTATATATATGACAGACCAGCTAGATCTAATGTCTCTATTACATTATGACAGACCAGCTAGATCTAATGTCTCTATTATATAATGACAGACCAGCTAGATCTAATGTCTCTATTATATTATGACAGACCAGCTAGATCTAATGTCTCTATTACATTATGACAGACCAGCTAGATCTAATGTCTCTATTACATTATGACAGACCAGCTAGATCTAATGTCTCTATTACATTATGACAGACCAGCTAGATCTAATGTCTCTATTACATTATGACAGACCAGCTAGATCTAATGTCTCTATTACATTATGACAGACCAGCTAGATCTAATGTCTCTATTACATTATGACAGACCAGCTAGATCTAATGTCTCTATTATATAATGACAGACCAGCTAGATCTAATGTCTCTATTATATAATGACAGACCAGCTAGATCTAATGTCTCTATTACATTATGACAGACCAGCTAGATCTAATGTCTCTATTACATAATGACAGACCAGCTAGATCTAATGTCTCTATTACATTATGACAGACCAGCTAGATCTAATGTCTCTATTACATTATGACAGACCAGCTAGATCTAATGTCTCTATTACATTATGACAGACCAGCTAGATCTAATGTCTCTATTATATAATGACAGACCAGCTAGATCTAATGTCTCTATTATATAATGACAGACCAGCTAGATCTAATGTCTCTATTACATTATGACAGACCAGCTAGATCTAATGTCTCTATTACATTATGACAGACCAGCTAGATCTAATGTCTCTATTACATTATGACAGACCAGCTAGATCTAATGTCTCTATTACATTATGACAGACCAGCTAGATCTAATGTCTCTATTACATTATGACAGACCAGCTAGATCTAATGTCTCTATTACATTATGACAGACCAGCTAGATCTAATGTCTCTATTACATTATGACAGACCAGCTAGATCTAATGTCTCTATTACATTATGACAGACCAGCTAGATCTAATGTCTCTATTATATAATGACAGACCAGCTAGATCTAATGTCTCTATTACATTATGACAGACCAGCTAGATCTAATGTCTCTATTACATTATGACAGACCAGCTAGATCTAATGTCTCTATTACATTATGACAGACCAGCTAGATCTAATGTCTCTATTACATTATGACAGACCAGCTAGATCTAATGTCTCTATTATATAATGACAGACCAGCTAGATCTAATGTCTCTATTACATTATGACAGACCAGCTAGATCTAATGTCTCTATTATATAATGACAGACCAGCTAGATCTAATGTCTCTATTACATTATGACAGACCAGCTAGATCTAATGTCTCTATTACATTATGACAGACCAGCTAGATCTAATGTCTCTATTACATTATGACAGACCAGCTAGATCTAATGTCTCTATTATATAATGACAGACCAGCTAGATCTAATGTCTCTATTACATTATGACAGACCAGCTAGATCTAATGTCTCTATTATATAATGACAGACCAGCTAGATCTAATGTCTCTATTATATAATGACAGACCAGCTAGATCTAATGTCTCTATTACATTATGACAGACCAGCTAGATCTAATGTCTCTATTACATTATGACAGACCAGCTAGATCTAATGTCTCTATTACATTATGACAGACCAGCTAGATCTAATGTCTCTATTACATTATGACAGACCAGCTAGATCTAATGTCTCTATTACATTATGACAGACCAGCTAGATCTAATGTCTCTATTACATTATGACAGACCAGCTAGATCTAATGTCTCTATTACATTATGACAGACCAGCTAGATCTAATGTCTCTATTATATAATGACAGACCAGCTAGATCTAATGTCTCTATTACATTATGACAGACCAGCTAGATCTAATGTCTCTATTATATATTGACAGACCAGCTAGATCTAATGTCTCTATTACATTATGACAGACCAGCTAGATCTAATGTCTCTATTATATAATGACAGACCAGCTAGATCTAATGTCTCTATTACATTATGACAGACCAGCTAGATCTAATGTCTCTATTACATTATGACAGACCAGCTAGATCTAATGTCTCTATTATATAATGACAGACCAGCTAGATCTAATGTCTCTATTACATTATGACAGACCAGCTAGATCTAATGTCTCTATTATATAATGACAGACCAGCTAGATCTAATGTCTCTATTATATAATGACAGACCAGCTAGATCTAATGTCTCTATTACATTATGACAGACCAGCTAGATCTAATGTCTCTATTACATTATGACAGACCAGCTAGATCTAATGTCTCTATTACATTATGACAGACCAGCTAGATCTAATGTCTCTATTACATTATGACAGACCAGCTAGATCTAATGTCTCTATTACATTATGACAGACCAGCTAGATCTAATGTCTCTATTATATAATGACAGACCAGCTAGATCTAATGTCTCTATTACATTATGACAGACCAGCTAGATCTAATGTCTCTATTATATATTGACAGACCAGCTAGATCTAATGTCTCTATTACATTATGACAGACCAGCTAGATCTAATGTCTCTATTATATAATGACAGACCAGCTAGATCTAATGTCTCTATTACATTATGACAGACCAGCTAGATCGAATGTCTCTATTACATTATGACAGACCAGCTAGATCTAATGTCTCTATTACATTATGACAGACCAGCTAGATCTAATGTCTCTATTACATTATGACAGACCAGCTAGATCTAATGTCTCTATTACATTATGACAGACCAGCTAGATCTAATGTCTCTATTACATTATGACAGACCAGCTAGATCTAATGTCTCTATTACATTATGACAGACCAGCTAGATCTAATGTCTCTATTATATAATGACAGACCAGCTAGATCTAATGTCTCTATTATATAATGACAGACCAGCTAGATCTAATGTCTCTATTACATTATGACAGACCAGCTAGATCTAATGTCTCTATTATATAATGACAGACCAGCTAGATCTAATGTCTCTATTACATTATGACAGACCAGCTAGATCTAATGTCTCTATTACATTATGACAGACCAGCTAGATCTAATGTCTCTATTACATTATGACAGACCAGCTAGATCTAATGTCTCTATTATATAATGACAGACCAGCTAGATCTAATGTCTCTATTATATAATGACAGACCAGCTAGATCTAATGTCTCTATTACATTATGACAGACCAGCTAGATCTAATGTCTCTATTACATTATGACAGACCAGCTAGATCTAATGTATCTATTACATTATGACAGACCAGCTAGATCTAATGTCTCTATTATATTATGACAGACCAGCTAGATCTAATGTCTCTATTACATTATGACAGACCAGCTAGATCTAATGTCTCTATTATATAATGACAGACCAGCTAGATCTAATGTCTCTATTACATTATGACAGACCAGCTAGATCTAATGTCTCTATTATATATTGACAGACCAGCTAGATCTAATGTCTCTATTACATTATGACAGACCAGCTAGATCTAATGTCTCTATTATATTATGACAGACCAGCTAGATCTAATGTCTCTATTATATAATGACAGACCAGCTAGATCGAATGTCTCTATTACATTATGACAGACCAGCTAGATCTAATGTCTCTATTACATTATGACAGACCAGCTAGATCTAATGTCTCTATTACATTATGACAGACCAGCTAGATCTAATGTCTCTATTACATTATGACAGACCAGCTAGATCTAATGTCTCTATTACATTATGACAGACCAGCTAGATCTAATGTCTCTATTACATTATGACAGACCAGCTAGATCTAATGTCTCTATTATATAATGACAGACCAGCTAGATCTAATGTCTCTATTATATAATGACAGACCAGCTAGATCTAATGTCTCTATTACATTATGACAGACCAGCTAGATCTAATGTCTCTATTATATAATGACAGACCAGCTAGATCTAATGTCTCTATTACATTATGACAGACCAGCTAGATCTAATGTCTCTATTATATAATGACAGACCAGCTAGATCTAATGTCTCTATTACATTATGACAGACCAGCTAGATCTAATGTCTCTATTATATAATGACAGACCAGCTAGATCTAATGTCTCTATTACATTATGACAGACCAGCTAGATCTAATGTCTCTATTACATTATGACAGACCAGCTAGATCTAATGTCTCTATTACATTATGACAGACCAGCTAGATCTAATGTCTCTATTATATAATGACAGACCAGCTAGATCTAATGTCTCTATTATATAATGACAGACCAGCTAGATCTAATGTCTCTATTATATAATGACAGACCAGCTAGATCTAATGTCTCTATTACATTATGACAGACCAGCTAGATCTAATGTCTCTATTACATTATGACAGACCAGCTAGATCTAATGTATCTATTACATTATGACAGACCAGCTAGATCTAATGTCTCTATTACATTATGACAGACCAGCTAGATCTAATGTCTCTATTACATTATGACAGACTAGCTAGATCTAATGTCTCTATTATATAATGACAGACCAGCTAGATCTAATGTCTCTATTATATAATGACAGACCAGCTAGATCTAATGTCTCTATTACATTATGACAGACCAGCTAGATCTAATGTCTCTATTATATAATGACAGACCAACTAGATCTAATGTCTCTATTACATTATGACAGACCAGCTAGATCTAATGTCTCTATTATATAATGACAGACCAGCTAGATCTAATGTCTCTATTACATTATGACAGACCAGCTAGATCTAATGTCTCTATTATATAATGACAGACCAGCTAGATCTAATGTCTCTATTACATTATGACAGACCAGCTAGATCTAATGTCTCTATTATATAATGACAGACCAGCTAGATCTAATGTCTCTATTACATTATGACAGACCAGCTAGATCTAATGTCTCTATTACATTATGACAGACCAGCTAGATCTAATGTCTCTATTACATTATGACAGACCAGCTAGATCTAATGTCTCTATTACATTATGACAGACCAGCTAGATCTAATGTCTCTATTACATTATGACAGACCAGCTAGATCTAATGTCTCTATTACATTATGACAGACCAGCTAGATCTAATGTCTCTATTACATTATGACAGACCAGCTAGATCTAATGTCTCTATTACATTATGACAGACCAGCTAGATCTAATGTCTCTATTACATTATGACAGACCAGCTAGATCTAATGTCTCTATGACATTATGACAGACCAGCTAGATCTAATGTCTCTATTACATTATGACAGACCAGCTAGATCTAATGTCTCTATTACATTATGACAGACCAGCTAGATCTAATGTCTCTATTACATTATGACAGACCAGCTAGATCTAATGTCTCTATTATATAATGACAGACCAGCTAGATCTAATGTCTCTATTACATTATGACAGACCAGCTAGATCTAATGTCTCTATTATATAATGACAGACCAGCTAGATCTAATGTCTCTATTACATTATGACAGACCAGCTAGATCTAATGTCTCTATTACATTATGACAGACCAGCTAGATCTAATGTCTCTATTACATTATGACAGACCAGCTAGATCTAATGTCTCTATTATATAATGACAGACCAGCTAGATCTAATGTCTCTATTACATTATGACAGACCAGCTAGATCTAATGTCTCTATTACATTATGACAGACCAGCTAGATCTAATGTCTCTATTACATTATGACAGACCAGCTAGATCTAATGTCTCTATTACATTATGACAGACCAGCTAGATCTAATGTCTCTATTACATTATGACAGACCAGCTAGATCTAATGTCTCTATTACATTATGACAGACCAGCTAGATCTAATGTATCTATTACATTATGACAGACCAGCTAGATCTAATGTCTCTATTATATAATGACAGACCAGCTAGATCTAATGTCTCTATTACATTATGACAGACTAGCTAGATCTAATGTCTCTATTATATAATGACAGACCAGCTAGATCTAATGTCTCTATTATATTATGACAGACCAGCTAGATCTATTGTCTCTATTACATTATGACAGACCAGCTAGATCTAATGTCTCTATTACATTATGACAGACCAGCTAGATCTAATGTCTCTATTATATAATGACAGACCAGCTAGATCTAATGTCTCTATTACATTATGACAGACCAGCTAGATCTAATGTCTCTATTATATAATGACAGACCAGCTAGATCTAATGTCTCTATTACATTATGACAGACCAGCTAGATCTAATGTCTCTATTACATTATGACAGACCAGCTAGATCTAATGTCTCTATTACATTATGACAGACCAGCTAGATCTAATGTCTCTATTATATAATGACAGACCAGCTAGATCTAATGTCTCTATTACATTATGACAGACCAGCTAGATCTAATGTCTCTATTACATTATGACAGACCAGCTAGATCTAATGTCTCTATTACATTATGACAGACCAGCTAGATCTAATGTCTCTATTACATTATGACAGACCAGCTAGATCTAATGTCTCTATTACATTATGACAGACCAGCTAGATCTAATGTCTCTATTACATTATGACAGACCAGCTAGATCTAATGTCTCTATTACATTATGACAGACCAGCTAGATCTAATGTCTCTATTACATTATGACAGACCAGCTAGATCTAATGTCTCTATTACATTATGACAGACCAGCTAGATCTAATGTCTCTATTACATTATGACAGACCAGCTAGATCTAATGTCTCTATTACATTATGACAGACCAGCTAGATCTAATGTCTCTATTACATTATGACAGACCAGCTAGATCTAATGTCTCTATTACATTATGACAGACCAGCTAGATCTAATGTCTCTATTACATTATGACAGACCAGCTAGATCTAATGTCTCTATTACATTATGACAGACCAGCTAGATCTAATGTCTCTATTACATTATGACAGACCAGCTAGATCTAATGTCTCTATTATATAATGACAGACCAGCTAGATCTAATGTCTCTATTACATTATGACAGACCAGCTAGATCTAATGTCTCTATTACATTATGACAGACCAGCTAGATCTAATGTCTCTATTACATTATGACAGACCAGCTAGATCTAATGTCTCTATTATATAATGACAGACCAGCTAGATCTAATGTCTCTATTACATTATGACAGACCAGCTAGATCTAATGTCTCTATTATATAATGACAGACCAGCTAGATCTAATGTCTCTATTACATTATGACAGACCAGCTAGATCTAATGTCTCTATTACATTATGACAGACCAGCTAGATCTAATGTCTCTATTACATTATGACAGACCAGCTAGATCTAATGTCTCTATTATATAATGACAGACCAGCTAGATCTAATGTCTCTATTACATTATGACAGACCAGCTAGATCTAATGTCTCTATTACATTATGACAGACCAGCTAGATCTAATGTCTCTATTACATTATGACAGACCAGCTAGATCTAATGTCTCTATTACATTATGACAGACCAGCTAGATCTAATGTCTCTATTACATTATGACAGACCAGCTAGATCTAATGTCTCTATTATATAATGACAGACCAGCTAGATCTAATGTCTCTATTACATTATGACAGACCAGCTAGATCTAATGTCTCTATTATATAATGACAGACCAGCTAGATCTAATGTCTCTATTATATAATGACAGACCAGCTAGATCTAATGTCTCTATTACATTATGACAGACCAGCTAGATCTAATGTCTCTATTATATAATGACAGACCAGCTAGATCTAATGTCTCTATTATATAATGACAGACCAGCTAGATCTAATGTCTCTATTACATTATGACAGACCAGCTAGATCTAATGTCTCTATTACATTATGACAGACCAGCTAGATCTAATGTCTCTATTACATTATGACAGACCAGCTAGATCTAATGTCTCTATTATATAATGACAGACCAGCTAGATCTAATGTCTCTATTATATAATGACAGACCAGCTAGATCTAATGTCTCTATTACATTATGACAGACCAGCTAGATCTAATGTCTCTATTATATAATGACAGACCAGCTAGATCTAATGTCTCTATTACATTATGACAGACCAGCTAGATCTAATGTCTCTATTATATAATGACAGACCAGCTAGATCTAATGTCTCTATTACATTATGACAGACCAGCTAGATCTAATGTCTCTATTACATTATGACAGACCAGCTAGATCTAATGTCTCTATTACATTATGACAGACCAGCTAGATCTAATGTCTCTATTACATTATGACAGACCAGCTAGATCTAATGTCTCTATTACATTATGACAGACCAGCTAGATCTAATGTCTCTATTACATTATGACAGACCAGCTAGATCTAATGTCTCTATTACATTATGACAGACCAGCTAGATCTAATGTCTCTATTATATAATGACAGACCAGCTAGATCTAATGTCTCTATTACATTATGACAGACCAGCTAGATCTAATGTCTCTATTACATTATGACAGACCAGCTAGATCTAATGTCTCTATTACATTATGACAGACCAGCTAGATCTAATGTCTCTATTACATTATGACAGACCAGCTAGATCTAATGTCTCTATTATATAATGACAGACCAGCTAGATCTAATGTCTCTATTATATAATGACAGACCAGCTAGATCTAATGTCTCTATTACATTATGACAGACCAGCTAGATCTAATGTCTCTATTATATAATGACAGACCAGCTAGATCTAATGTCTCTATTACATTATGACAGACCAGCTAGATCTAATGTCTCTATTATATAATGACAGACCAGCTAGATCTAATGTCTCTATTACATTATGACAGACCAGCTAGATCTAATGTCTCTATTACATTATGACAGACCAGCTAGATCTAATGTCTCTATTATATAATGACAGACCAGCTAGATCTAATGTCTCTATTACATTATGACAGACCAGCTAGATCTAATGTCTCTATTACATTATGACAGACCAGCTAGATCTAATGTCTCTATTACATTATGACAGACCAGCTAGATCTAATGTCTCTATTACATTATGACAGACCAGCTAGATCTAATGTCTCTATTATATAATGACAGACCAGCTAGATCTAATGTCTCTATTACATTATGACAGACCAGCTAGATCTAATGTCTCTATTATATAATGACAGACCAGCTAGATCTAATGTCTCTATTACATTATGACAGACCAGCTAGATCTAATGTCTCTATTACATTATGACAGACCAGCTAGATCTAATGTCTCTATTACATTATGACAGACCAGCTAGATCTAATGTCTCTATTACATTATGACAGACCAGCTAGATCTAATGTCTCTATTACATTATGACAGACCAGCTAGATCTAATGTCTCTATTACATTATGACAGACCAGCTAGATCTAATGTCTCTATTACATTATGACAGACCAGCTAGATCTAATGTCTCTATTACATTATGACAGACCAGCTAGATCTAATGTCTCTATTACATTATGACAGACCAGCTAGATCTACTCTCTCTATTATATTATGACAGACCAGCTAGATCTACTCTCTCTATTATATAATGACAGACCAGCTAGATCTAATGTCTCTATTATATTATGACAGACCAGCTAGATATACTGTCTCTATTATATTATGACAGACCAGCTAGATATACTGTCTCTATTACATTATGACAGACCAGCTAGATCTACTCTCTCTATTATATTATGACAGACCAGCTAGATCTACTCTCTCTATTATATAATGACAGACCAGCTAGATCTACTGTCTCTATTATATTATGACAGACCAGCTAGATATACTGTCTCTATTATATAATGACAGACCAGCTAGATCTACTGCCTCTATTATAATATGACAGACCAGCTAGATCTACTGCCTCTATTATATTATGACAGACCAGCTAGATCTAATGTCTCTATTACATTATGACAGACCAGCTAGATCTAATGTCTCTATTACATTATGACAGACCAGCTAGATCTAATGTCTCTATTATATAATGACAGACCAGCTAGATCTAATGTCTCTATTACATTATGACAGACCAGCTAGATCTAATGTCTCTATTATATAATGACAGACCAGCTAGATCTAATGTCTCTATTACATTATGACAGACCAGCTAGATCTAATGTCTCTATTACATTATGACAGACCAGCTAGATCTAATGTCTCTATTACATTATGACAGACCAGCTAGATCTAATGTCTCTATTATATAATGACAGACCAGCTAGATCTAATGTCTCTATTACATTATGACAGACCAGCTAGATCTAATGTCTCTATTACATTATGACAGACCAGCTAGATCTAATGTCTCTATTACATTATGACAGACCAGCTAGATCTAATGTCTCTATTACATTATGACAGACCAGCTAGATCTAATGTCTCTATTACATTATGACAGACCAGCTAGATCTAATGTCTCTATTACATTATGACAGACCAGCTAGATCTAATGTATCTATTACATTATGACAGACCAGCTAGATCTAATGTCTCTATTATATAATGACAGACCAGCTAGATCTAATGTCTCTATTACATTATGACAGACTAGCTAGATCTAATGTCTCTATTATATAATGACAGACCAGCTAGATCTAATGTCTCTATTATATAATGACAGACCAGCTAGATCTATTGTCTCTATTACATTATGACGGACCAGCTAGATCTAATGTCTCTATTATATAATGACAGACCAACTAGATCTAATGTCTCTATTACATTATGACAGACCAGCTAGATCTAATGTCTCTATTATATAATGACAGACCAGCTAGATCTAATGTCTCTATTACATTATGACAGACCAGCTAGATCTAATGTCTCTATTATATAATGACAGACCAGCTAGATCTAATGTCTCTATTACATTATGACAGACCAGCTAGATCTAATGTCTCTATTATATAATGACAGACCAGCTAGATCTAATGTCTCTATTACATTATGACAGACCAGCTAGATCTAATGTCTCTATTACATTATGACAGACCAGCTAGATCTAATGTCTCTATTACATTATGACAGACCAGCTAGATCTAATGTCTCTATTACATTATGACAGACCAGCTAGATCTAATGTCTCTATTATATAATGACAGACCAGCTAGATCTAATGTCTCTATTACATTATGACAGACCAGCTAGATCTAATGTCTCTATTACATTATGACAGACCAGCTAGATCTAATGTCTCTATTACATTATGACAGACCAGCTAGATCTAATGTCTCTATTACATTATGACAGACCAGCTAGATCTAATGTCTCTATTATATAATGACAGACCAGCTAGATCTAATGTCTCTATTACATTATGACAGACCAGCTAGATCTAATGTCTCTATTACATTATGACAGACCAGCTAGATCTAATGTCTCTATTATATAATGACAGACCAGCTAGATCTAATGTCTCTATTACATTATGACAGACCAGCTAGATCTAATGTCTCTATTACATTATGACAGACCAGCTAGATCTAATGTCTCTATTATATAATGACAGACCAGCTAGATCTAATGTCTCTATTATATAATGACAGACCAGCTAGATCTAATGTCTCTATTACATTATGACAGACCAGCTAGATCTAATGTCTCTATTATATAATGACAGACCAGCTAGATCTAATGTCTCTATTACATTATGACAGACCAGCTAGATCTAATGTCTCTATTACATTATGACAGACCAGCTAGATCTAATGTCTCTATTATATAATGACAGACCAGCTAGATCTAATGTCTCTATTATATAATGACAGACCAGCTAGATCTAATGTCTCTATTACATTATGACAGACCAGCTAGATCTAATGTCTCTATTATATAATGACAGACCAGCTAGATCTAATGTCTCTATTACATTATGACAGACCAGCTAGATCTAATGTCTCTATTATATAATGACAGACCAGCTAGATCTAATGTCTCTATTATATAATGACAGACCAGCTAGATCTAATGTCTCTATTACATTATGACAGACCAGCTAGATCTAATGTCTCTATTACATTATGACAGACCAGCTAGATCTAATGTCTCTATTACATTATGACAGACCAGCTAGATCTAATGTCTCTATTATATAATGACAGACCAGCTAGATCTAATGTCTCTATTACATTATGACAGACCAGCTAGATCTAATGTCTCTATTACATTATGACAGACCAGCTAGATCTAATGTCTCTATTATATAATGACAGACCAGCTAGATCTAATGTCTCTATTACATTATGACAGACCAGCTAGATCTAATGTCTCTATTATATAATGACAGACCAGCTAGATCTAATGTCTCTATTACATTATGACAGACCAGCTAGATCTAATGTCTCTATTACATTATGACAGACCAGCTAGATCTAATGTCTCTATTACATTATGACAGACCAGCTAGATCTAATGTCTCTATTACATTATGACAGACCAGCTAGATCTAATGTCTCTATTACATTATGACAGACCAGCTAGATCTAATGTCTCTATTACATTATGACAGACCAGCTAGATCTAATGTCTCTATTACATTATGACAGACCAGCTAGATCTAATGTCTCTATTACATTATGACAGACCAGCTAGATCTAATGTCTCTATTACATTATGACAGACCAGCTAGATCTAATGTCTCTATTATATAATGACAGACCAGCTAGATCTAATGTCTCTATTACATTATGACAGACCAGCTAGATCTAATGTCTCTATTATATAATGACAGACCAGCTAGATCTAATGTCTCTATTACATTATGACAGACCAGCTAGATCTAATGTCTCTATTATATAATGACAGACCAGCTAGATCTAATGTCTCTATTATATAATGACAGACCAGCTAGATCTAATGTCTCTATTATATTATGACAGACCAGCTAGATCTAATGTCTCTATTATATAATGACAGACCAGCTAGATCTAATGTCTCTATTACATTATGACAGACCAGCTAGATCTAATGTCTCTATTATATAATGACAGACCAGCTAGATCTAATGTCTCTATTATATAATGACAGACCAGCTAGATCTAATGTCTCTATTACATTATGACAGACCAGCTAGATCTAATGTCTCTATTATATAATGACAGACCAGCTAGATCTAATGTCTCTATTACATTATGACAGACCAGCTAGATCTAATGTCTCTATTATATAATGACAGACCAGCTAGATCTAATGTCTCTATTACATTATGACAGACCAGCTAGATCTAATGTCTCTATTATATTATGACAGACCAGCTAGATCTAATGTCTCTATTACATTATGACAGACCAGCTAGATCTAATGTCTCTATTACATTATGACAGACCAGCTAGATCTAATGTCTCTATTACATTATGACAGACCAGCTAGATCTAATGTCTCTATTATATAATGACAGACCAGCTAGATCTAATGTCTCTATTACATTATGACAGACCAGCTAGATCTAATGTCTCTATTATATAATGACAGACCAGCTAGATCTAATGTCTCTATTACATTATGACAGACCAGCTAGATCTAATGTCTCTATTATATAATGACAGACCAGCTAGATCTAATGTCTCTATTACATTATGACAGACCAGCTAGATCTAATGTCTCTATTACATTATGACAGACCAGCTAGATCTAATGTCTCTATTACATTATGACAGACCAGCTAGATCTAATGTCTCTATTATATAATGACAGACCAGCTAGATCTAATGTCTCTATTATATTATGACAGACCAGCTAGATCTAATGTCTCTATTACATTATGACAGACCAGCTAGATCTAATGTCTCTATTACATTATGACAGACCAGCTAGATCTAATGTCTCTATTATATTATGACAGACCAGCTAGATCTAATGTCTCTATTACATTATGACAGACCAGCTAGATCTAATGTCTCTATTATATTATGACAGACCAGCTAGATCTAATGTCTCTATTATATAATGACAGACCAGCTAGATCTAATGTCTCTATTATATATATGACAGACCAGCTAGATCTAATGTCTCTATTATATTATGACAGACCAGCTAGATCTAATGTCTCTATTATATTATGACAGACCAGCTAGATCTAATGTCTCTATTACATTATGACAGACCAGCTAGATCTAATGTCTCTATTATATAATGACAGACCAGCTAGATCTAATGTCTCTATTACATTATGACAGACCAGCTAGATCTAATGTCTCTATTACATTATGACAGACCAGCTAGATCTAATGTCTCTATTACATTATGACAGACCAGCTAGATCTAATGTCTCTATTACATTATGACAGACCAGCTAGATCTAATGTCTCTATTACATTATGACAGACCAGCTAGATCTAATGTCTCTATTACATTATGACAGACCAGCTAGATCTAATGTCTCTATTACATTATGACAGACCAGCTAGATCTAATGTCTCTATTACATTATGACAGACCAGCTAGATCTAATGTCTCTATTACATTATGACAGACCAGCTAGATCTAATGTCTCTATTACATTATGACAGACCAGCTAGATCTAATGTCTCTATTACATTATGACAGACCAGCTAGATCTAATGTCTCTATTACATTATGACAGACCAGCTAGATCTAATGTCTCTATTACATTATGACAGACCAGCTAGATCTAATGTCTCTATTATATAATGACAGACCAGCTAGATCTAATGTCTCTATTACATTATGACAGACCAGCTAGATCTAATGTCTCTATTACATTATGACAGACCAGCTAGATCTAATGTCTCTATTACATTATGACAGACCAGCTAGATCTAATGTCTCTATTATATAATGACAGACCAGCTAGATCTAATGTCTCTATTACATTATGACAGACCAGCTAGATCTAATGTCTCTATTATATAATGACAGACCAGCTAGATCTAATGTCTCTATTATATTATGACAGACCAGCTAGATCTAATGTCTCTATTATATTATGACAGACCAGCTAGATCTAATGTCTCTATTACATTATGACAGACCAGCTAGATCTAATGTCTCTATTATATTATGACAGACCAGCTAGATCTAATGTCTCTATTACATTATGACAGACCAGCTAGATCTAATGTCTCTATTACATTATGACAGACCAGCTAGATCTAATGTCTCTATTATATAATGACAGACCAGCTAGATCTAATGTCTCTATTACATTATGACAGACCAGCTAGATCTAATGTCTCTATTACATTATGACAGACCAGCTAGATCTAATGTCTCTATTACATTATGACAGACCAGCTAGATCTAATGTCTCTATTACATTATGACAGACCAGCTAGATCTAATGTCTCTATTACATTATGACAGACCAGCTAGATCTAATGTCTCTATTACATTATGACAGACCAGCTAGATCTAATGTCTCTATTACATTATGACAGACCAGCTAGATCTAATGTCTCTATTATATTATGACAGACCAGCTAGATCTAATGTCTCTATTACATTATGACAGACCAGCTAGATCTAATGTCTCTATTATATTATGACAGACCAGCTAGATCTAATGTCTCTATTACATTATGACAGACCAGCTAGATCTAATGTCTCTATTACATTATGACAGACCAGCTAGATCTAATGTCTCTATTACATTATGACAGACCAGCTAGATCTAATGTCTCTATTATATAATGACAGACCAGCTAGATCTAATGTCT